>NW_027636428.1:12500-100000 GCF_947650265.1 Symphodus melops | reverse complement strand
TAAAGGCGAGTCACGCCGCTCTTCATCCTCTCCTCCTCTTCCTCCACAACCTGCCAATCAAGAGCTTCTCCTCCTGCAGTAAAAACACAATCATGAAGACGTGTGATTGATGTTTGTTTAAATATGAAAGCACAGAATCACCTGTTCTCTGATGACTTCACAACAAAGTAAACTGACTCTATGATATTCCTTTAGATCGTGGGGAACCTGCTCTATTATCGCTACATGAACCCCGCCATCGTGGCGCCCGACGCCTTCGACATCATCGAAGTGTCAGCCGGCGGCCAGTTGACCACCGAGCAGAGAAGAAACCTGGGCTCGGTCGCTAAGATGCTGCAGCACGCCGCCTCCAACAAGATGTTTCTGGGAGATAACGCACACCTGAACCCCATCAACGAGTACCTGAGTGCCTCCTACCTGAAGTTCAGGTGAGACGACCGTTAAATGACAAACAGGAAGTTGAAGAGAGATATTTTAATGAGCAGTCGAAGGCCGTGTTCACACTTAACTTCTTTTTTCACCTGCCAGCTGTTGAATTGTTTTAACTTTTCAGAAAAGAGTCCAGTAGCTCCGCTGTGACCTCGGTAAGGTTAGAGTAAGGACTGTGGTTACCTGTGACCTCGGTAAGGTACACGGGTAAGGACTGTGGTTACCTGTGACCTCGGTAAGGTTAGAGTAAGGACTGTGGTTACCTGTGACCTCGGTAAGGTACACGGGTAAGGACTGTGGTTACCTGTGACCTCGGTAAGGTACACGGGTAAGGACTGTGGTTACCTGTGACCTCGGTAAGGTACACGGGTAAGGACTGTGGTTACCTGTGACCTCGGTAAGGTACACGGGTAAGGACTGTGGTTACCTGTGACCTCGGTAAGGTACACGGGTAAGGACTGTGGTTACCTGTGACCTCGGTAAGGTACACGGGTAAGGACTGTGGTTACCTGTGACCTCGGTAAGGTACACGGGTAAGGACTGTGGTTACCTGTGACCTCGGTAAGGTACACGGGTAAGGACTGTGGTTACCTGTGACCTCGGTAAGGTACACGGGTAAGGACTGTGGTTACCTGTGACCTCGGTAAGGTACACGGGTAAGGACTGTGGTTACCTGTGACCTCGGTAAGGTACACGGGTAAGGACTGTGGTTACCTGTGACCTCGGTAAGGTACACGGGTAAGGACTGTGGTTACCTGTGACCTCGGTAAGGTACACGGGTAAGGACTGTGGTTACCTCTGACCTCGGTAAGGTACACGGGTAAGGACTGTGGTTACCTGTGACCTCGGTAAGGTATACGGGTAAGGACTGTGGTTACCTGTGACCTCGGTAAGGTATACGGGTAAGGACTGTGGTTACCTGTGACTGCGGTCCGTTACACCGACCAGCTGTGTTCTCAGTCTGCAGCCAGTTCCTGCTGTGTTTAGAGCGATTAACCCGCCACAGCACGAGATAATACGATGTCACGTAACACTCATAAACAAACTTTACCGTAACCGGAGGTTGTTGTTTTTTTTATCATTAAACCGTTTTAATGTGTCTGACTTCCTGTTTGTTGTTTTTTATCATTAAACCGTTTTAATGTGTCTGACTTCCTGTTTGTTGTTTTTTATCATTAAACCGTTTTAATGTGTCTGACTTCCTGTTTGTTGTTTTTTATCATTAAACCGTTTTAATGTGTCTGACTTCCTGTTTGTTTTTCTTCTGTGATGAATTGATGCATCGTGCTCCGGCGCGGTTGCGTCGTAGTCGAACCCAATAGTTTCGGTTTCAGAACACGTAAGTGAAGTGTGAACATGGCCTCGCTCTTCATCTTCATTGTCGCCATCTTGTTTATCTCAGACGGTTCTTCCTGGCAGCGTGTGACGTGCCGACACTGGAGGACAAGTTTAACGTGGATCAATACTCGGACCTCGTCACCGTCACCAAACCTGTCATCTACATCTCAATCGGAGAAATCATCAACACTCACACGGTCTGACGCGTGATCATTATTCAAACATGTTTTCAGTTTTATATTCAAACTTTAAACATAACCTTTGTTTTCTCTGTAGCTGCTGTTGGATCATCAGGACGCCATCGCTCCAGAACACAACGACCCGGTCCACGAGCTGCTGGAGGACCTGGGCGAGGTTCCCACAGTCGAGTCTCTGATTGGTAGGTCGGACTGCTTCAAGCCAGTAAATATTAACTTTTGCAATATGTCCAGGTTAAAGGCATTCCCTCCAGATACCTCCTGTTATTCGCTCTTTATATTAACGCTCACAATGTTACCAAAGAAAACTTTCATTGATATGTGGATGATACGATTATTTATTGCTCTGTTCTTAATCCTGATCAAACTAAACTCACAATGTTTTCAAAGCCACTAAACCTGCTTTTTATTGTTCCATCTGGGAGGGATGTGAATGAGTCTGTATCATCTTATAAGCTTCATATTCAGCAGCTCATTAAGAGGTTAAAGCTGACTCATCATTCTACTCTGGATGATGAGTCAGCTGGCCTGCATGTCCTTTTTAATAGTATATATTTAACCTGCTTCCTCATGTGTTTCTGTCGTCATGTGAAAGTGCTGCTTTGCTCTGCGGCTCAGTCACAAACATTATTATCTGTTCTTAAAGAGAAATGGAGAAAAAGATGTTCAGGTTCTCGGCTCCTGCAGGATGGTCTGTGTCTTAGGATGCTGGTATCTAAAAGTAGATTGAAGGTGTTGGAGGAAGATGCTACAGGATGTAGATGCATTGAAGAAAGACTTTCAGGACGTGTTGATCGATGTTTAATGTCTAACTCATCACAGCTGTGATTTTTTTTTTCTCACAGTCATTATAGACTTGGATCACCTGTCTGATATTTACCTGTGTGTCTCTGTCCAGGTGAGAATCCTCTTCCTCCCGATGATCCAAACAAAGAACTGATGGGAAAAACCGAAGTGTCCCTCACACTCACCAACAAGTTCGATGTTCCTGGTGAGGCCAACGGCGAGACGGACGCCAAGACGCTGCTGCTCAAGTCAGTTTGAAAGGAGAATAATTCAATTCCAAAACAAGGCATATGTCTTATATTTATTACTTTAATTATTTTAATAACATTTTTGTCTTCAGCACAAAAAGACTCATCGTAGATGTAATCCGATTCCAACCTGGAGAGACTCTGACCGAGATCCTGGACTCCAGCGCGAGCACCGAACAGGTCAAAACTAGATTTAATAAAACTTGTCTGACAAACGATAGTCAGAGAGCTGAGTCAGAAACCAGAAACCAGAGACCACTGTCAGAGTCCAAATTCAAAACCTTTTGCAAATCTTGATTTGTTTGCAAACTTTTGCAAATCTCGATTGGTGTCCAAACAGGAAGCGGAGTACCAGCGGGCGATGCAGAGGAGGGCAATCAGAGACGCGAAGACTCCCGAGAAGATGAAGCAGGCGAATCCAGTGGTGGACGACAGTCTAACCCTGCAGGGAAAGAAGGACAAGATCCGGAGTAACCTACAAAGACTGGCCGAGCTTGGAAAAGTCCACCCCCAGAACCGCTACCAGGACCTGATCAATGACATCGCCAAGGTCAGAAATCCCTGGTTCTTCTCTGAGGCCACGTTTACAAGAGAACGATCCACTGACTAAATTGCTTTTTGTGGAGGTTTTCAAAAAAGTTCTGCGTTCAGGCGACAATGTGCACTTAACTAATGATGTTGCAGTTCACATGCCAGGCCAGTAGTTGGTGCTGTGACTTTGAAACATGCTCGCTACTCTTCCTTCTACAGAGTCATGTAAACAAACAAAACACAAAAGATTCTGGTTTTCAGCTGAAAAATGTCACCAGCGAGGACAAATCCACAAAAGGTTAAAAACTGAAGATAGATAGATAGATAGATAGATAGATAGATAGATAGATACTTTATTGATCCCGAGGGAAATTCAAGATGTCTGCCGGGGGAGAATCTAACAGTTTCCTCGCTGTGATGCCTTTGTATGTTTCAGGATATCAGAAATCAGAGACGTTACCGTCAGAGGCGGAAAGCTGAGTTGGTCCGGCTCCAACAGACGAATGCCGCCCTCAACTCAAAATCCAACTTCTTCAACGTTCAGATCGACTCTTACAACCAGTACATCAAAACCTGCATGGACAACCTGGCCAGCAAGGGCAAGTACGTGAGGCAAGCTGGTGGATATTGTGTGTTGATGTGTTACCCTACTGTACACTGTACACTGTGTGTGTGTGTGTGTGTGTGTGTGTGTGTGTCCCAGGTTATCAAAGAAACCTGACAGCAAGGCGAAGAAGAGTAAGCAGGTGTCTCAGAAGTACACGGCCGCTCGGCTGCATGAGAAAGGCGTCTTGATCGCCATCGAAGACCTGCAGCCCAACCAGTGAGTCCTGTTGTTGTTGTTGTTGTTGTTGTTGTTGTTGTTGTTGTTGTTGTTATGATCATTATTTATTGACTGTGGATGAAATATAGTGTCCAGCAGAGGGCGCTCTGGCTCCCTAATCTACACTCATGAAGCAGAGCATCACTCATCTGTTTAAATTAACCTAAAGTGCACATTCATCAGTCTCAGAGATAATGACAATGAGTCAGATATAGATGAGGAAGGTCAGGGGACGAAGCTGAGGTCAGGGGACGAAGCTGAGGTCAGGGGACGAAGCTGAGGTCAGGGGACGAAGCTGAGGTCAGGGGACGAAGCTGAGGTCAGGGGACGAAGCTGAGGTCAGGGGACGAAGCTGAGGTCAGGGGACGAAGCTGAGGTCAGGGGACGAAGCTGAGGTTAGGGGACGAAGCTGAGGTCAGGGGACGAAGCTGAGGTCAGGTTAGGAGAGGTGAAGTGAAGAGTTCGTCCACCTTTACCTGTGCCCATGGCTCGTCAGAGAAGTGTTGTGTCCCGTTTATGACAGAGTCAGAGTTAATCCAAGATCATCACCAGCTGTATTTTCATATTTATCAAACATCTAATTGCCGGCTGCACCCCGGCGAGGAGAGAGGAACCTAAAGAAAAGAGTTTTTCACAGAGACATGTTAAAATGAATTGTTCTTAGATATAGGCTAAGTTTTGATGTTATGAATGAGCACACAGGAACATGTACTGTTGGGTTAGGTAATTACAAAGCCCACACAAACATGCCATAAAGCTGATGGTGAAACATCAGCAACCTGTATCAATCTAATTTTGACAAATGTTTCTGAAATGTGCTTGAAAGTAATCTCCACCAAATTCCAGTTGGCTGCAGTGGCCACAATTTAATTACAATTATTTTAAAGAGATCATCGGTTTAACCCGAGGAAGAACGTGCCCTCTTAACCTTTTATTAGGAAAGTGACTATTTCTGGTAATTTCTGTACACATTACATATGGCCACCCTTCTGCACCTCAGTCAGGTCGAGAAGCATTTTATCCTCACTCAGCCAATCAGAGGAGATCACCCTGCGTCACTGATCCTGCTATTGTGGCATTTGAACCAAACATTTTTCTAAATGATAAATCTAATTAAACATTTTTGTAAAATGTTTTAACAGAAATAAAGTTATCTCCCCCAATCAAACTCTGAGGTTAAATTTGAATTTCAAAGTATTTCAATGAGTGCCCTATAAAGGGTTAAAGTGCAAGCTGTGAGACTTGTTAGAACTCCATGGTTGGATCAAGAACTTAAAGAATATATAAAGCAAAGAAACCAAGACAGAAGCAATCAAATCCGGTAAAGTGTCAAAGTGGAACATATATCGTAAAATAAGCAATTATGTAAGAAAACAAATTATACAAAGGAATTATTTTTAAAACAGGATTAAAGATGCCAAATTAGATAGTAGGAAAATAAATGTCCTTGGGGGCAGTTTAACTGTTTACAGGTCTCTTTTAATCAGCACATGTTTTTCTCTCCTCACAGGTTATGTACATTATGCTATATAAGTTTAAGGCTAACGCTAATGCTAACTGCACAGGTTATGTACATTATACTATATAAGTTTAAGGCTAATGCTAATGCTAACTGCACAGGTTATGTACATTATGCTATATAAGTTTAAGGCTAATGCTAATGCTAACTGCACAGGTTATGTACATTATACTATATAAGTTTAAGGCTAATGCTAATGCTAACTGCACAGGTTATGTACATTATGCTATATAAGTTTAAGTCTAATGCTAATGCTAACTGCACAGGTTATGTACATTATACTATATAAGTTTAAGGCTAATGCTAATGCTAACTGCACAGGTTATGTACATTATGCTATATAAGTTTAAGTCTAATGCTAATGCTAACTGCACAGGTTATGTACATTATGCTATATAAGTTTAAGTCTAATGCTAACTGCACAGGTTATGTACATTATGCTATATAAGTTTAAGTCTAATGCTAATGCTAACTGCACAGGTTATGTACATTATGCTATATAAGTTTAAGTCTAATGCTAATGCTAACTGCACAGGTTATGTACATTATGCTATATAAGTTTAAGTCTAATGCTAATGCTAACTGCACAGGTTATGTACATTATGCTATATAAGTTTAAGTCTAATGCTAATGCTAACTGCACAGGTTATGTACATTATGCTATATAAGTTTAAATCTAATGCTAATGCTAACGGCACAGGTTTAACCTGTAATTATATTTACTCTTAGTCACATAGGGGCTGCTAAATCTTGTTTGGGGGATTATTGTATACAGAGGGGAGGGGGGACAGCGGGTGTGTATTGTAACTAATGTCTTGTGTCCTGCCTGTCTGTATACTGCTACTGGATGCCCTGAATTTCCCTCGGGATCAATAGAGTATCTATCTATCTATCTATCTATCTATCTATCTATCTATCTATCTATCTATCTATCTATCTATCTATCTATCTATCTATCTATCTATCTATCTATCTATCTATCTATCTATCTATCTATCTATCTATCTATCTATCTATCTATCTATCTATCTATCTATCTATAGGGTTGCCGCTTCAAGTCCCAGTGTTGACCAAAAATGTGTATATTGGTCTGGTAGCTGGAGAGATGCCATTGTTAGCTGTTTATATTGGTGCTTGTGTGTATGTTTGTGATGTTCCCTCCTGCTTAAATAAAGGACAACAAAATAATAATAAAAGAATATCAAATAAAAGCCTGACTTGAAAGGAAGTTGCTCTCCTTGTTCTGACAGCCAGTTACATCTGCTGCTTGTATTAATCCTACGGAGGCTCTGAGCAGCTCACCCTTCACTTGTCCTTCAAATCTTTGGTTTTTAAAAAGAGTCATTTCTTTTTTCTTTTCTTTTTTTTAAATTTCTGACAGTTTAAGAACGGCGTCACTATTATTAATCACTTAATTGATTAGATTTATTTTGTTTTCTTTGCAGGTTTAAAAACGTGATTTTTGAGATTTCTCCGTCAGAGGCTGTGGGAGTGTTTGACGTGAAAGCCAAGCTGATGGGTGTCCACCTGGAGACGCTGCAACTGGAGTATCAGGTACGATGTTATGAATGTGATTGTTTTTATAGATGGTGCTACATTATGTCACTATGGATATGATGTATACATGAGTCTGTTTCCTGTGATGCAGGACCTCCTACAGTTGCAGTATGAAGGCGTTGCTGTTATGAAGCTCTTTGATCGAGCAACCATCAACGTCAACCTGCTGATTTTTCTGCTCAACAAAAAGTTTTATGGAAAATAAAAACGTCATTTTAGTATGTTTGATAAAGTCCTGAATCTTTGCTGCACTTCTCCGGCTATGCAACGCTTTCCGTTTTATTTTAGAGATTTTTCTTTGAGGGATTGAGAACAGCTGCTTCTTCTGTCTGCTGGATCACATCTGTATGAGCTCCACATAAACATCTGTATGAGCTCCACATAAACATCTGTATGAGCTCCACATAAACATCTGTATGAGCTCCACATAAACATCTGTATGAGCTCCACATAAACATCTGTATGAGCTCCACATAAACATCTGTATGAGCTCCACATAAACATCTGTATGAGCTCCACATAAACATCTGTATGAGCTCCACGTCCACACAAACATCTGTATGTTCTATCTCATGTATGATAAATACGTGTTGTACAAACGTCCTGTTTGGTGTCTTCATTTCTCTGATCGTCTGAAAACAAACTGAAAATATGATTATTCATGTTATGAATCATAAACAGAAGCTTCATAAACCATCTGTAAACATCAATTATTTATTTTTCTAATATAATACAAAAATATTAATTCTGTATATTTACAGTTCTGTACTGGGTTAACTGGGTCAGGGTTATTGGAGTCTATATGCACTGGGTTAACTGGGTCAGGGTTATTGCAGTCTATATGTACTGGGTTAACTGGGTCAGGGTTATTGCAGTCTCTATGTACTGGGTTAACTGGGTCAGGGTTATTGGAGTCTATATGCACTGGGTTAACTGGGTCAGGGTTGTTGGAGTCTATATGCACTGGGTTAACTGGGTCAGGGTTGTTGGAGTCTATATGCACTGGGTTAACTGGGTCAGGGTTATTGCAGTCTATATGCACTGGGTTAACTGGGTCAGGGTTATTGGAGTCTATATGCACTGGGTTAACTGGGTCAGGGTTGTTGGAGTCTATATGCACTGGGTTAACTGGGTCAGGGTTATTGTAGTCTATATGCACTGGGTTAACTGGTCAGGGTTGTTGGAGTCTATATGCACTGGGTTAACTGGGCCAGGCTTCAAGGTTGTAATCTATACACTGGGTTAACTGGGTCAGGGTTATTGCAGTCTTTATGCACTGGGTTAACTGGGTCAGGGTTGTTGGAGTCTATATGCACTGGGTTAACTGGTCAGGGTTATTGCAGTCTATATGCACTGGGTTAACTGGTCAGGGTTATTGCAGTCTATATGCACTGGGTTAACTGGGTCAGGGTTAATGTGTGTAGTCTATATGCACTGGGTTAACTGGGTCAGGGTTATTGCAGTCTATATGCACTGGGTTAACTGGGTCAGGGTTAATGTGTGTAGTCTATATGCACTGGGTTAACTGGGTCAGGGTTATTGCAGTCTATATGCACTGGGTTAACTGGGTCAGGGTTAGGTACTAGGTGTTGTGGCGCCACCTGGTGGACTGGAGGAGTTCTGCCTCGGATTTGTTTGCAGCGGAGTGAAAGCTGCGGTTCCGGACCTGCAGACGGACGAGCTGCTGTCGGCTTTTTTTTGTTTATCTTCGTGGATTAATTTTGAACATAATTTGTGGATTATTATCTCGCCTCACCAGAGGATACCTGCGCTTTGTGGGCTCGTGACTGTTTGTTCATACTGCGGAAACCACCAACAAACTTGTTAGCATTCAGCTAAATATGCTAACAGCTAAATCTGACCATGAAAAGCATTATTTTATAAACGTGGTCATTCAATCTTAAGGAACTTTTTGTAAAGCCGTTTAATATTTTTTATGAACTCTATTAAATAAAGCCAGACTGTCAAAGTGTCACTGACACCAGCTAAGCTAACTAAGCTAGCTCCAGCTGTTCACCTCTAACGCTCTGTTAGCATGACAGCTAGCATGTTAGCATGACAGCTAGCAGCATGTTAGCATGACAGCTAGCATCATGTTTATATATTAAGTGATTTCTAGCAAATGTGTCAATAAGAAGAGTTAAGTCCACATAACCCGTCCAGCTTTAATCAGAACTCCCAGAAAGAACTTTTTAAACGCAAACTTTTATTTATTCCCACTTTTATTGACAACAAAAACACTTTTAATTACCGGACCTTTGCTGTTAGCTTAGCCTCGTTAGCACGGTGCTCAGCTCACAATAACATTAAGACTCGAACCCTGTGTTTTACTCAGGGATGAGTTCAGTCTGACAAACATTCTGCAGCTCCTCCCTCACTTATATTAACTTCCGGAACTCTCAGCGGGCCCAGCATGGCAGGCTCCCCGGGAACAGGAGGCTCCAACCCCCGCAAGTTCAGCGAGAAGATCGCGCTGCACAACCAGAAACAAGCGGAGGAGACCCGGGCCTTCGAGCAGCTGATGACCGACCTCACTGTCTCCAGGGTAAACTGTCATTTGTATATTTATAACTAACCCTAACACAACTATAACTAACCCTAACCCTTATTAATAAAACCCTAAAACACACTTTATTAATATAACTTTAACACTGCCGAGCAGCTGATGACCTCCATGCTGTTGTGTGGAAACACTGTTCAAAAAACACTTAAACAACACAATGTAATTCCAAGTCAATCACACTTATGTGAAATCAAACTGTCCACTTAGGAAGCAGCACTGATTGACAATCAATGTCACATGCTGCTGTGCAAACGGAACAGACCCCTCCAATAAAGGAGTGGTTCTGCAGGTGCTGAGCCCAGACCACTTCTCAGTTCTGATGCTTTCTGCCGGATGTTTAGGTCACTGTTGAATGCTAGCGGTGCTTTTACTCTGGTGGTAGCATGAGACAGTCTACAACACACACGAGGGGCTCAGGTAGCTCATCCAGGATGCACATCAGTGTGAGCTGTAGCAGGAAGCTGTGTCTGTCAGCGTAGTGTCCAGACCATGGAGGCTACCAGGAGACAGGCCAGGACATCAGGAGACAGGCCAGGACATCAGGAGACGTGGAGGAGGGCAACAACCCAGCAGCAGGACCGCTACCTCTGCCTTTGAGCAAGGAGGAACAGGAGGAGCCCTGCAACATGACCTCCAGCAGGAGGTGGAGAACGTTCTGCTGCCTGCAACATCTAGAACACACTGTCTACATACATGCTGCAGGCCTGTACTGATGATGCCCCCCCCCCTCCCATGCTGCTAGAACACACTGTCTACATACATGCTGCAGGCCTGTACTGATGATGCCCCCCCCCCTCCCATGCTGCTAGAACACACTGTCTACATACATGCTGCAGGCCTGTACTGATGATGCCCCCCCCCCCTCCCATGCTGCTAGAACACACTGTCTACATACATGCTGCAGGCCTGTACTGATGATGCCCCCCCCCCTCCCATGCTGCTAGAACACACTGTCTACATACATGCTGCAGGCCTGTACTGATGATGCCCCCCCCCCTCCCATGCTGCTAGAACACACTGTCTACATACATGCTGCAGGCCTGTACTGATGATGCCCCCCCCTCCCATGCTGCTAGAACACACTGTCTACATACATGCTGCAGGCCTGTACTGATGATGCCCCCCCCCCTCCCATGCTGCTAGAACACACTGTCTACATACATGCTGCAGGCCTGTACTGATGATGCCCCCCCCCTCCCATGCTGCTAGAACACACTGTCTACATACATGCTGCAGGCCTGTACTGATGATGCCCCCCCCCTCCCATGCTGCTAGAACACACTGTCTACATACATGCTGCAGGCCTGTACTGATGATGCCCCCCCCCCCTTGGGTTAGGGTTAGCAACTATTCAAAGGCAGAAAATAATTGTGTAGATATTCATAACAGACTGAGATGGTGACATCATCGTTGTGTCTCTTTAGCAGCTTTACTGGGAGCAGAAAGTTTCCAGAGGTTATACCAGTATACAACTAGCATGTTTACATGTAGCCATTTAAGCACGGCTACAGATATCATGGTAACAGTTGAATAGACGTTTATGTTTGATCTAAATCTGTTAATATTACTGGAACTGGTCCTTCAACTTCTCATAGCATGCTTGTTAACTTCCTCGCTCTCTGCTTGTTAACTTCCTCGCTCTCTGCTTGTTAACTTCCTCGCTCTCTGCTTGTTAACTTCCTCGCTCTCTGCTTATCTCAGAGGGAAGACGTAACCGTTTTACCACAGTGCAGCTTTTAGACCTGCTGTTGGTGCCAAAACGCATCGAAACTGAGAAGTTACAGTTAGCTCCTTTAATAAAGTATGTGTTTACCTTGGAGAAATTGAGGGTTATATCCTCATTAATAATATTATATAATTATATAGTGTTTGCTTGGGCTGCAGTCTGTAGGGACTTGGGTTGAGAACTGGAGGGCCACTGGTTCATGTTCCCATGCGGACCAAACTCTGTAAATTGGTCAGGCAGATGGAGAGGTGCCAGACCTCTTCCTGGGCACTGCAAGGCAGCGAAAACCCCCCCCCCCCCTCCAACGAGCTCAGGAGCACCTGCCGGGGGCCGCTCCCTCACGAGGACATCTCTCCATTAGTGCATACCATAGGATCCTGTTTATGCATGTGTACTGTATATACAGTATCAGCCTATGGGTGTGTTGCATGACTAACTATGTGCAAAAACAGAAATAAAGTAAATCGTCTTCTTATACACTATATACTGTAGACGTGTAGGGGTCTCTGTAGACGTGCAGGGGTCTCTGTAGACGTGCAGGGGTCTCTGTAGACGTCACTGTCAGAAGGTACGGGTGACCCGTCGTTCTCTAACTTTTGTCCTGCTTTCTGTCGGACAGGTTCAGTTCCAGAAGATCCAGCAGCTTCGTCTTACTCAGTCGAGGGCGCCGTACTACGGAGGCTCTCTGCCAAACGTCAACCAGATCAGCAACAGCAGCAGCGACTTTCAGGTGAGACGTCGTCAGAGTAAAAAAAGCCTCTCTCCAGTGATGGGAGAAGAGCGTCTATGGAAGAGGCTTAAAACCGCCTGGACAAATTCTTGGTTTCATATCAGAGAACTACGGCAGGATTTACATAACAAGACATTTAGCGCCTTCTGTCGACTCATCCTGGGATTAAAAGGACTGTCATCCATTCATACACATTCATACACTGATGGTAGAGGCTGCTGCAGAGTAAAGAGTCCATCAGTATTAACTCATCCATTCATACACATTCATACACTGATGGTAGAGGCTGCTGCAGAGTAAAGAGTCCATCAGTATGAACTCATCCATTCATACACATTCACACACTGATGGTAGAGGCTGCTGCAGAGTCCATCAGTATGAACTCATCCATTCATACACATTCACACACTGATGGTAGAGGCTGCTGCAGAGTCCATCAGTATGAACTCATCCATTCATACACATTCATACACTGATGGTAGAGGCTGCTGCAGAGTCCATCAGTATGAACTCATCCATTCATACACATTCACACACTGATGGTAGAGGCTGCTGCAGAGTAAAGAGTCCATCAGTATTAACTCATCCATTCATACACATTCACACACTGATGGTAGAGGCTGCTGCAGAGTAAAGAGTCCATCAGTATTAACTCATCCATTCATACACATTCACACACTGATGGTAGAGGCTGCTGCAGAGTCCATCAGTATGAACTCATCCATTCATACACATTCATACACTGATGGTAGAGGCTGCAGCAGAGTCCATCAGTATTAACTCATCCATTCATACACATTCACACACTGATGGTAGAGGCTGCTGCAGAGTAAAGAGTCCATCAGTATTAACTCATCCATTCATACACATTCACACACTGATGGTAGAGGCTGCTGCAGAGTAAAGAGTCCATCAGTATGAACTCATCCATTCATACACATTCATACACTGATGGTAGAGGCTGCAGCAGAGTCCATCAGTATTAACTCATCCATTCATACACATTCATACACTGATGGTAGAGGCTGCAGCAGAGTCCATCAGTATTAACTCATCCATTCATACACTACTGGTTAAGTGTCTTGCCCAAGGGCACATTGTTCATGTTACTGCAGGAGCTGCAGATCGGTACTGATCAGAACAGATTACCTGAGACACAGAGAGACTGAACACATCCTTTTTTTTAATCAAAGTTGCTGGTGAAATATTTTGTTTTTTCAGTTGGTCACAAACCAAGAACAATATATTAAATGGGACTTGTGTGGACGTTTTTTTTCATTCTATTTTAAATATAAAAAGTACATTTGTATTTAAACATCGAGGCCAGGAGACTCGCGTGTTTTATTAATATGCACTCCTTCAATAAACTGAATTTAATTGAATATAAGGTTGGTTAGTTTTATACTTTCACATCCTTTGTGTTGGTTTTTAAGTGAAGTGTTGTGACTTTAGTGTTCCTGGAAGGTCACGCTCCCACAGCGGCTTCAAACAGTCGTAAGCAGAGGTGTCAGAGTGCACAAGTTTAGCATAATACTCTGAAGGTCTGCCTTCCTGTAAAGGTTTGTAAGGGAGAGAAATGTTTCAGGTAAACTTCTTTCAGCTTGTTTCATGTCAGGGGTCATAAAAGGAGAAGTTTTACCAACATGTCCTCTGTCAGACGTTATGCTTTCTGATCCCCAGGGTGGATTTCCTTCAGGACTGGACTCACTCAGAGGCACACGTCACCACGGGCTGGTCGAGAGAGTCCACCGGGATCGAAACCGCATCAACTCCCCCCACCGCCGACCAATCGACAAGCACGGCCGCCAGATATCCTTCACTTTGATCAGCTGCTTTGAAGAGTTGTGGGAGAGGTTTTTGTGTGTTGTTAGTGAGTTACTTAAGTCTGAGGGGTCACCTAAGTCTGAGGGGTCACCTAAGTCTGAGGGGTCACCTAAGTCTGAGGGGTCACCTAAGTCTGAGGTGTCACTCGAACCCACAGGAGCACAATGAGGCATTACGCTCTTTAGAAATGTAAAGACAGCCTGGTTTATTTCAGTTTGACTGATGGATAGGGTGCAGAGAGTCTCTGGAAACACACTCGGCCTGTCTGGTTTCTCTCTGAGGTTTTAAACACTCGGCCTGTCTGGTTTCTCTCTGAGGTTTTAAACACTCGGCCTGTCTGGTTTCTCTCTGAGGTTTTAAACACACTCGGCCTGTCTGGTTTCTCTCTCTGAGGTTTTAAACACACTCGGCCTGTCTGGTTTCTCTCTGAGGTTTTAAACACTCGGCCTGTCTGGTTTCTCTCTGAGGTTTTAAACACACTCGGCCTGTCTGGTTTCTCTCTGAGGTTTTAAACACACTCGGCCTGTCTGGTTTCTCTCTGAGGTTTTAAACACTCGGCCTGTCTGGTTTCTCTCTCTGAGGTTTTAAACACACTCGGCCTGTCTGGTCTCTCTCTGAGGTTTTAAACACTCGGCCTGTCTGGTTTCTCTCTGAGGTTTTAAACACACTCGGCCTGTCTGGTCTCTCTCTGAGGTTTTAAACACACTCGGCCTGTCTGGTTTCTCTCTGAGGTTTTAAACACACTCGGCCTGTCTGGTTTCTCTCTGAGGTTTTAAACACACTCGGCCTGTCTGGTTTCTCTCTGAGGTTTTAAACACACTCGGCCTGTCTGGTTTCTCTCTGAGGTTTTAAACACACTCGGCCTGTCTGGTTTCTCTCTGAGGTTTTAAACACACTCGGCCTGTCTGGTTTCTCTCTGAGGTTTTAAACACACTCGGCCTGTCTGGTTTCTCTCTGAGGTTTTAAGGGTTAAACGCACTCGGCATGAAGAGATTGTGCAGCGCCTGCAGGCATTGCTTTGTCTTAAGTGGCCATGACTTGCTTCTTCGGAGGTTTACAGATTAGTAGTTTTATTTCAATGTCAGCTGCAGGGGGATTATTGAAAAGTTAAAAATGTAATTTCTTAAAGTCAGCTAATGGCCATGTGAACTTGAATTGGAGATCATTGTTTGGTAAAAACAAGTTCAGAGTGGTTGGTGGGATACGTGATCAGAAACGCCCACTGAAGCAGGAATTCAGACTCAGATATTCGGAGCACTTCAGTAATAAAATCCAACATGGCGTCTAAGTGCGTTAAAGTTTAAGCACAGGTTGACTCTCAGAAAAGAAGAATAGATAAAAGTGATCTTTGGTTCTCAGATGATCAACAGTGAGTTCTACTTATACATATAATCTATGTATCATGAACTTCATGATGGTTCAGTAACAGTGAAAAGATTCACCTCAACTAAGCTCACATGGACAGCGCTCCGTATGGAGCCGTGTACCTGTCTCCTCCTCTCGACAACAACTGGAGAAGGTGAGTCATCTGTATTCATCCTCCTGTTTCTGATTATTATCGTCAGCCAGAGACAGACAACCTTTCTTCTCTGGTTTGATGACTGTTATTTTACATGTATTTGTTTGAGTATATTTATCAAGCAGCAAGGATCTAACTGCATGGTGTCCATGCACTGGGTTTCTTACAGGGGACTTTCTCAGACTCGGTTGTGTCTTTAGAGTCGGTCAGATGGAGGGTCAGAGTCTCACGCTCTCTTCCTCCATCTTTGGTCTGTTTTAAATGAGCCAGCCTCTCTGGGGAGGAAGTCAGAGAAGATCTGCTCTGATGAGTCTCCAGGGTGTTATCCTCCATCCAGGTGGTCTTATCACTGCCCTCCCTTAGAAACATTTGTTTTCTATCTCCATAACAAATCACACAGTAAAACCAAAGCTTGGTAACGTATTATAAGGGATGCAGAAGATGAATTTCCAATCGATTTCCAAGTCATCGTCTACTTGGGAGCTTCAAAAGGAAATTCTGTCATGTTGCTTTAATTGGGTCTAAAGGACTGTAGAAAGGACCCGTCCCCACCAACACCGTCTCAATGGAGGCAGGTTAACTTGTGTTACAAAATGAGAAGAAAGCTGGTCATACATGAATCACCTCATGAATGTAAAGTACTTTAAATGATTAACGGGGATGTTACAGTGTGCCAGGAGCTGATGGTAAATTTAGTCATTCTTATTACTTTTTGTTTTCCTACACGTAGCTGTATAGGGTCTAATAGGGCTGCATGATTAACCCACTCTGAAAAGTCCTCCTCCTATATGTCAGCTACAGGGTACATAGATGACTAATTCATACTTTATTGATCTGGCAACAGTTTCCAACACAAGTCCCTGCATTACATTCATCATTGTGTCTGAAAGAGGTTTGAGATCATAATCTTACAGTCATACAAGTTGGAAGTTAGTGTTTGATCCGTCAAATGTTCTTGGAGAGACCCCAGAAAAAAATGTTTGTACTTAAAAGTTAAAAAAATAAATAAATCTTCTGATAGAATCGTGATTTCAGTTCTCAGAGTGAAGAACAGTGATGAACATTTTAGCACGTGTTAGAAGCATGCAGCCCTCATGTCAAGCATTGGTTTGTTTGAGAGCATTACAGAGAAGTTAAAACCAACAGCACTGAGTGACGCGGTCAGCCTCACCCTCTCCAGAGGCTGATCTGCTTTACTGTCTCTTCTGTCTTCATTCATAACAACAACACTTCAGTCCTCTGAAAGAACTCCATCCCGGTACGATGCACCGACAGGGCTTGAGAAACCGTGATCAGTGTGCAGCCGGCAGGCGAGAGTCAGTAACAATGCTGTCTGTCAATCAACAATGTCCCGCCCCTCTATGCATGAAACTCTTTCAGTAAAACTTCATTTGATTGTCATTCTGGATTATGGTTGAATTATATAAAACTCAAGAACAGAAGTCTGGCTGGTGATCAAAAAAATTAAAGCCCTGTATATAACACATCCCTGATTTTATTTTATTTTTTCATTTTATTTTGGGCGTTTTTTTATAGCCTTTATTGTAGAGGGTTGGAAGGTGGGTGGAGACACGCGATGGGGACGCCACGGACCGGACACGAGTCTGGGCCTCGATGCATGGGGGCGCCCCATGACATCATTGTTGGGGCTAGACAAAACTCAGGCCTGTGTCTCTTTGGAGAAGCCTGACTAGTAGTCGTTTGCCAAGGAACAGGAAAAATGACTCTTACTCCCAGAATGCACTGCAACGCCGAACACGCAGGTGTGAAGTCTGGGGTGAATGTTTTCTCTCTTCAGATGCTTCAAGCATCCAGAGACACAAGTCTACTTCCTGCTTCCCAGCACGCTCCTCTTGCACGTCTCCGCTTGTTTTAAAGATTTTGGCGCACGGGTAACCCGAGACCTCAAGCAAGGCCAGCGTTCTGAATCCCGAGCTCAGATCATCCATTGAACGCATCTCGAATTATAAACGGTATTTAGAGACTGTTAAGATTATCTCTCATTCTGTCCTGCAAAGAACAAGTCAACCTCTCCTTAATACAGTGCAGTCATCCTGACCCCGTCACAGAACAGCGACACTCATCTCTAACTTCTTACATTTTCTTACACAGTTGATCTGTTTTCACCGAGCTGCCGGGAGATTTGCAGCCTTTACATGGACTTTAGTATCTCGGTTTTTATCGGGCTTTTAACTATCCTGTTTTTGTATTTGTAAACTTTGCTGTATACTGTGTCATGTATACGCCGGCACTGACTCAGCCTGTGAGCAACACGCTAAACAAACATGACGGCGCCAACCAGAGCGCCTTATTCTGGAGAATCACTTTGATGTTTCACTAATAAAACATGAAATATAATAAAAGGTTTTAATATAGAGCACACAGGCTGACTTTGTGCCTTATATTTGAGGGCGGGTTATAAAGGTGTCTGTCTTTGTTTAAAGGGAGCAGCAGGCGTGGACAGAAGACAAACGGCCGGGCTTTAGATTAATTTCACAACTTAACAGGTGACTGTTTCTTTGTGTTTTCAGCTCTTCATCGCTCGCTCACACTTTCTCTTCTGTTTTTAATTCTGACACTTCAGTTCTTTTTGAGTCGCTTGTTTGCTGCATGTGATTATTATTCTGAAACTTTAATCAGAATTTCTTGTCTGACGAAGCAGATTGAGGACTGAAGGCTCCTGATTCACATGTTCTCTGTTTCAGCCTGATGCACCTCCTCTTCCTCCTACTCACATTTGTATTGTCAAAGATTTGATTAGAAAACAATTTATAAAACGTTTTCTTTATGAATTTATCACAAACTTAAAGATGTTTTATGTCAAGATAGAAACGTTATTTTGTTCCTTTAGTGAACATGTTCTTATAAACCCTCTAACCCTAAAAATAAAGACATCCTTGTTATAGAGAGGCTTATGAGAAACCCTAACCCTAACCCTTAAATCCTGAGTCCAGACCCTAACCCTTAAATCCTGAGTCCAGACCCTAACCCTTAAATCCTGAGTCCAGACCCTAACCCTTAAATCCTGAGTCCAGACCCTAACCCTTAAATCCTGAGTCCAGACCCTAACCCTTAAATCCTGAGTCCAGACCCTAACCCTTAAATCCTGAGTCCAGACCCTAACCCTTAAATCCTGAGTCCAGACCCTAACCCTTAAATCCTGAGTCCAGACCCTAACCCTTAAATCCTGAGTCCAGACCCTAACCCTTAAATCCTGAACCCTAACCCTTAAATCCTGAGTCCAGACCCTAACCCTTAAATCCTGAGTCCAGACCCTAACCCTTAAATCCTGAGTCCAGACCCTAACCCTTAAATCCTGAGTCCAGACCCTAACCCTTAAATCCTGAGTCCAGACCCTAACCCTTAAATCCTGAGTCCAGACCCTAACCCTTAAATCCTGAGTCCAGACCCTAACCCTTAAATCCTGAGTCCAGACCCTAACCCTTAAATCCTGAGTCCAGACCCTAACCCTTAAATCCTGAGTCCAGACCCTAACCCTTAAATCCTGAGTCCAGACCCTAACCCTTAAATCCTGAGTCCAGACCCTAACCCTTAAATCCTGAGTCCAGACCCTAACCCTTAAATCCTGAGTCCAGACCCTAACCCTTAAATCCTGAGTCCAGACCTTCACTCTGTTTTTATATTAAAGCAGCTAAAAACATCAATAACAATATTTGCATCTGCAGTGAAACAGCATTAAATTAATATTGACTTGAGTAAATGAAATAACGTTTTTAACATGGAAGTTTATGTCCCCCCCATTTACCCCCCCCCCCCCTCCCCCATTTCCCCCCCCCCTCATTCTCAGAACAAACTCAGACTCGGCTCTTCATACAAGTGTTATGAATCCAAACCCTCAAGACCCGTTTGGTCTCAATCAACCGATGAGCAGAGCCCCTCCCCAACACAACGGTGAGACACACACACACACACACACACACACACACACACACACACACACACACACACACACACACACACACACACACACACACACACACACACACACACACACACACACACACCGACTTCGACAGGCCAGCTGGAGAACATGGTAGAAGTTATAGTCTTAGAACGTGGACTTCCTTTCTGGACTTTGTTAAAGGCCCTCAATTGTGTGTGTGTGTGTGTGTGTGTGTGTGTGTGTGTGTGTGTGTGTGTGTGTGTGTGTGTGTGTGTGTGTGTGTGTGTGTGTGTGTGTGTGTGTGTGTGTGTGTGTGTGTGTGTGTGTGTGTGTGTGTGTGTGTGTGTGTGTGTGTGTGTGTGTGTGTGTGTGTGTGTGTGTGTGTGTGTGTGTGTGTGTGTGTTAAACAGCAAGTGTGAACGAGGCGGAGGTTGACGACTCTGGAAACAGTGAGTTTAATGGTTTTTTTCATTTGACTTTGATTAAACTTGATGTCAGTATTAAAGTTTCTGTTTGGGGGGGTTTAACCCTCTCTGGTCTTTGCTCAGTCTTCTCGTTCCCCCCCCTCACTAATGAAGAGAGTCTGATGGGAGTTAAACCTCTTCCAAAGCAGCTGTGGGAGGCCAAGAAGGTGAGACAAACATCTGGCTCCTTTTCTATCTGACCACAGATTGTTTCAGAGCGTGGTCACGCTGGCCATCCGTACCGAGCACGCTTCAACGCTAAAGTCCAGGTCATTTGACCCGTGACACCGCTCCGTTCTTCGGTACACTTCCTGCCCAAGCACGCGGGTAGACAAGGCAGACAGCCTTCATGATGGAGACATCCAGAGTTTGATGTGACTAAACTGTCATGTTGTTCTCTGATGTGCGGACGCTGACTGGACTGTGCGTCCCTTTTTTATTTATTGTTCTCTCTTGAGTCCGCCTCTTTACAAACTGAGCTTCATAAATTATGGGCTGTATGTCGTCATCATGCTCAGGTGAGTCCTGATGCAGTGTGACTGGTCAGCGGGGGTGGGGGGGGGGGTGGGGGGGGGTCAGTCGTGCCTGAGCACGGTACGTTATGTGTGACCACGCGTTGAAGCTGTCGTATCAAACAGACGGGCTAACGGGCTGCTGTGTGAATTAGCGCCTTAAAGGTGTACACACCTCGCACCAGACGACCTCGAGCCGCTGACAAAGAAACGCAGCGTTGAAAACAGGCGAGCGTAGCGGTCTATGGACACGAAATTTATAGTTCTAAAAGATGGACTTATTTTTTAAGGTGGGAAAGTTAAATATTGTTTCTTTTTTATATGAAGCAGAATAAAGAAATAATCTGAGTTTTCCTTTAACTGCTGATTCACAGAAAATTAACCTCGTCACATATGAGTCTTAGATAGATAGATACTTTATTGATCCCGAGGGAAATTCAAGTCTTATTTACAATCTGGTCTGTCTTCTGATTCTTTAGCTTTATCTGAGCCATGTTTTCTGTCATGTGTTTTGTTTAGGTTTTAATTTCTTTATGAAGGGATTTAAAGATGACATGTTTTCAGGATCAGAGCAGAGACTAAACCTGTTTCTAGTATTTTATTCTCTGTAAGCACACATGCACTATACTTTACAGATATCTAAGTGCTCACTGTGACATCAGCAGTCTAGTTTAAAATTATATTCACAAAATAATGTCAAAGAGTGTTATTTTAAAAATGTGATAAACTGTTAATACTGCTATGTTTATGTCGCAGGTCCAGTCTCTGGCCTCCAGGCCAAAATCTTGTGAAGTGCCTGGAATCAAGTAAGTCTGATGAAGAATGTCATTAAGACCTCTAAAGACCTTTTCAAAATAAAACTGATGTTTTTCAATTGTATTTAATAATTTGATGTATTTTATATATTTATTCTGAATGACGATGTTTCATGTTTTTCTGTTTTCAGTGTTTTTCCGTCTCCAGACCAGAGCCCCTGTTTTTCTCATTTCCAGGGTTTGTTGAACTCGGGTGGCTCTCTACCTGATCTCACAAACCTTCACTTCCCGTCCCCACTTTCAACGCCACTCGACACGGATGACCACGCAGGGTTTCCTAACCTGAGTGGGGGCAGCAGCACTGGAAACCTGCCGGCAGCCATGATGCACCTGGGCATCAGCAACAGCAACACACAGGGTGTGTATAAATGCTTGTTTTATTTCAGTAGACTTTGTTATCAAATTAAAAAGCAACTAAAAGAATAAATAAAAATGTAAGTCTTTTCACTCCATGAAGATTTAAAAACTGTTAAAGTCAAAGAATGATTTATCAGCTTAATTCTTTTAAACAGCTTGTTTTAATGATTATCAACCATTTTCTAAAACATATTCATTTTTATTTGAAGCTCATAATGTGACATTTAGTGGGTTTTATTCATCATTAAGGTCTGATTCGATTGGTTGGTTGGTTAACATTTCATATGACACTTTTATCCAAAGCGTCAAACTTCGGGGAGTTACAACAACTCATAGTACAAAGAGTTTGATTGGACACACAGGTGCTGTCAGGTAGTGACAAGAGGCAGAGAACCTTTTTAAACGATGACAAATAAAAACATTGTCATGACTTTTTTTTAACTGAGAGTTAACAGTCCGGACTGCCTGAGGAAAGAAGCTCTTCCTGAGTCTTTCTGTGTTGGCCTTGATGTGTGGAAGGCGTCTGTCAGAGGCCAGGAACATGAACAGTCTGTTACCCGGGTGGTGAGGGTCACTCATGATCCTCTTTGCTGTGCTCCTCCTTGTGAAGATGTCCTGGAGGGTGGGGAGTGTTGACTTTAGCGCCCCCTCCAGGGCTCTTCGTGCAGTGCAGCTCCCGTATCACTGGGTGATGTTTCCAGTCGGCACACTCTCCACCGCCCCAGAATAAAAAGTCTTCAGGACCTTCACAGAGACTTTGAATGTCCTCAGCTGTCGGAGGTGATAGAGGCGCTGCCTCGCCCTCTTCACCTGACTGTCTATGTGGGTTGCTCATGTTAAATCCTCCGAGATGTGCACCCCCAGGTACTTGAAGCTGCACACCCTGTCCACCAGCGTCCCATCTGTTCTCAGAGGGGTGTAGTCCCTCTGCTGTCCTCTCCTGAGGTCCACAATCAGCTCCTTGGTTTTGCTGACGTTCAGGAGCAGGTTGTTGTCCTGGCACCACTGTGACAGGTTTCCACCCTCCCCTGTATACGCCTGCTCATCGTTGTTGCTGATGCGTCCAACGACAACCGTGTCATCTGCAAATTTCTGGGGGGGGGGAGCAGTTTTGTATCTTGATGAGTCTCTTAAAGCACTTCATCACTTCTGAGGTGAGTGCTACTGGGCGATAGTCATTAAGGCAAGCTGGAGAGCCATTCCTCGGTACTGGGACAATAATGGCTTTTTCCAGGCATGTGGGGACCACAGACTGACTCAGGGAGAGGTTGAAGATGGTGGTAAACACTGGAGCTAACTGGTCGGCACAGGACTTAAGTACTCTGTCAGAAATCGTGCATAAAAGTCATTATTTCCATCATCCAGAGCAGCGTTCCTTCACAGTGGTGCAGAGAGATTTATTCACCCCTGGCTTCTGGTTAGGGAAAGTCCTGACGGTTACCATAGGAACAGCGTTTTCTACTAGTGTTGCTATGCAGTCCGTCACAACTTCCGCAAACTTGTCTATGTCACTCGAGCTGGATTGGAACATGCCTCAGTCAACATTATCCAGAGCGTCTCGCCGCGTAGCCTCTGATTGGTCGTTCCAGCATCTAACCTGCCTCGTCACCACCTTTTAACTTACAATCATCTGTTTGTACCTCGGTAAAAGGTAAATGGCAGAATGGTTTGATTTACCTGGTGGGTGAAGCCCACTAGGTAAATACCCTAACCCCCTAACCCTAACCCCTAACCCGATCCTAAACCCCAACCCTAACTCTAACTCTAACTCTAACCCTATCCCTACCCTAACCCTATCCCTAACCCTAACCCTAACCCTAACCCTCACTGCGCTTTTACCCAGATCTAACCCTAACCCTTAACCCCTAACCCTATCCCAAACCCCAATTCCTAACCCTAAGCCTCAAACCCTAACCCCTAACCCGATCCTAAACCCCAACCCCAACTCTAACCCTATCCCTACCCTAACCCTAACTCTAACTCTAACCCCTAACCCTTAACCCTATCCCAAACACCTAACTCTAACCCTAAACCCCTAACCCGATCCCAAACCCCAACCCGATCTCAAACCCCAATTCCTAACCCTAAGCCTCAAACCCTAAACCCCTAACCCGATCCCAAACCCCAACCCGATCTCAAACCCCAATTCCTAACCCTAAGCCTCAAACCCTAAACCCCTAACCCGATCCCAAACCCCAATTCCTAACCCTAAACCCCTAACCCTATCCTAACCCTTAACCCCTAACCCGATCCCAAACCCCAACCCTAACCCTAACCCTCTAACCCTAATCCCTAACCCTACCCTAAACCCTAACCCTCTAACCCTAATCCCTACCCAGGTACTTTACCCTAACTGTGTAGCAGTGATCCAGTGTATTGTTGGCCATGGTGGAGAAAGTGACGTGTTGGGAAAAAGTTTGGCAGACCTTTCTTAAGGTTTGCCTTGTTGAAATCCCCAGCCACGATGAGGGCAGATATCGCTGTGTCCGTGTCAACTTATGTTGGAATGTAAACAGATGTAACAATGACTTAAGTAACTTCCCAGGAGAGGTGAAATGGTAGGCACAGGATGGTGAGGTGCTCCAGATGTGGCGAGCAGGAGTGGGAGAGAGTTTTAATGCTCTGTGGGTCATAAAACAAACCCCTCCACCCTTTGACTTGCCAGATTCCTCTGTTCTATTCTTACAAAACAAGGAGAAACCGTCCGACAGCTTTATCCGGCACATTTGGAATGAGCCATGTTTCCGTCAGGCAGATGATGTTACTGTCCCTTTTGTCCCGTTGGTATTTTACCTGATACCGGTCATCCAGGGACTGGATGTTGGCAAGAAGGATACTTGGAAGGGCTGGGTGGTAGGCCTGGGTCCTGAGCCTGTTACGAACACCACCTCGTCTTCTGCAGTGCCTTTTCTTCCTCCCACCATTGTTTTCATCCTGTGTTGTGTTATGCAGGGGTTCATCATGCTCTTCCTGATATTTTATAATTCTACATGATGAGTCGAGGCCACTTGAACCTTAAATGTTAGCTGGTCATCAGTCAGGACACCTTAGTTCCTGCAGACTTTGTGGGCATGAGGTTGGTTACACCAAGCTGGATATTGATCTGTGGTTGCACAGAGGGAGGGACTGGATGGGACGACAAGGAGCTCAGAGTTTGAAAGGTTGAAGGTTCATTCATCCATTCAGAGATATCAGCGAGGCATGATGAGATTCTACCTGAGACTGTGACATCATGCAGTGTGGCTAGGAGGACTACATGGTGAACTGGGTCAGAGGCAGCAGACCAGAGTATTAGAACCGAGGACTGACCCGCAGCTTTAGCAGGTCTTTGTGATTCTGTTCCTGACAGTATTTTTATCGCTGAGAGTCTCGGATAAGCTTAGAGACTTCTTCATCGGTCCGAGGGAAGAATAAGGGACTGTTGTCAGATAAATTGATCAGGTTGTATGTTGTACTATGTACTATTACACTTGTTTACTGAAAATTTCTTCGTCTGTCCACGCATGTCTCACTTAATCTGTCAATAATCATCTATTAAAATACTGATTTATCATGAATTATATATACGAAAATCCTTTCTGTCTCTGCAGGTCTCTCTTTGTCTCACAGTAATCCATCCATTCAGGCATCTCTGAACACCTGTCAGCTGCAGTCGTCTCTCAGTAACCCTTCCATCAACTCTTCTCTACGACTGTCCAACAACTCCCCCCGTAGGCGTCCAGCTCCCATAAGCCCCCTCACTCTGTCGCCTGGCAACGATCAACGAAGAGGACTGTCTAAGCAGCTGTCCCCCACCATGTCACCTGCTCTGTCCCCCATCCCACAGGTACTTTACCTCCCTCTGTCTCCCTCTGTCCCCATCACACAGGTACTTTCCCCCCCTCTGTCCCCATCACACAGGTACTTTATCCCCCTCTGTCTCCCTCTGTCCCCATCACACAGGTACTTTATCCCCCTCTGTCTCCCTCTGTCCCCATCACACAGGTACTTTCCCCCTCTGTCCCCATCACACAGGTACTTTATCCCCCTCTGTCTCCCTCTGTCCCCATCACACAGGTACTTTACCCCCTCTGTCCCCATCACACAGGTACTTTCCCCCCTCTGTCCCCCATCACACAGGTACTTTCCCCCTCTGTCTCCCTCTGTCCCCATCACACAGGTACTTTCCCCCCTCTGTCCCCATCACACAGGTACTTTATCCCCCTCTGTCCCCCATCACACAGGTACTTTACCCCCCTCTGTCCCCATCACACAGGTACTTTCCAACTCTGTCTCCCTCTGTCCCCATCACACAGGTACTTTATCCCCCTCTGTCCCCATCACACAGGTACTTTCCCCCTCTGTCCCCATCACACAGGTACTTTCCCCCCCTCTGTCCCCATCACACAGGTACTTTATCCCCCTCTGTCTCCCTCTGTCCCCATCACACAGGTACTTTCCCCCTCTGTCCCCATCACACAGGTACTTTATCCCCCTCTGTCTCCCTCTGTCCCCATCACACAGGTACTTTCCCCCTCTGTCTCCCTCTGTCCCCCATCACACAGGTACTTTACCCCCTCTGTCCCCCATCACACAGGTACTTTACCCCCTCTGTCCCCATCACACAGGTACTTTCCCCCTCTGTCTCCCTCTGTCCCCATCACACAGGTACTTTCCCCCTCTGTCCCCATCACACAGGTACTTTCCCCCTCTGTCTCCCTCTGTCCCCATCACACAGGTACTTTCCCCCCCTCTGTCCCCATCACACAGGTACTTTATCCCCCTCTGTCCCCATCACACAGGTACTTTCCCCCTCTGTCTCCCTCTGTCCCCATCACACAGGTACTTTCCCCCTCTGTCTCCCTCTGTCCCCCATCACACAGGTACTTTCCCCCTCTGTCTCCCTCTGTCCCCCATCACACAGGTACTTTCCCCCTCTGTCTCCCTCTGTCCCCCATCACACAGGTACTTTCCCCCTCTGTCTCCCTCTGTCCCCATCACACAGGTACTTTATCCCCCTCTGTCCCCATCACACAGGTACTTTATCCCCCTCTGTCCCCATCACACAGGTACTTTCCAACTCTGTCTCCCTCTGTCCCCCATCACACAGGTACTTTACCCCCTCTGTCCCCCATCACACAGGTACTTTCCCCCCTCTGTCCCCCATCACACAGGTACTTTACCCCCCTCTGTCTCCCTCTGTCCCCATCACACAGGTACTTTACCCCTCTGTCCCCATCACACAGGTACTTTACCCCCTCTGTCTCCCTCTGTCCCCATCACACAGGTACTTTACCCCCCTCTGTCCCCCTCTGTCCCCATCACACAGGTACTTTCCCCCCCTCTGTCTCCCTCTGTCCCCATCACACAGGTACTTTACCCCCTCTGTCTCCCTCTGTCCCCATCACACAGGTACTTTACCCCCTCTGTCTCCCTCTGTCCCCATCACACAGGTACTTTACCCCCTCTGTCTCCCTCTGTCCCCATCACACAGGTACTTTACCCCTCTGTCTCCCTCTGTCCCCATCACACAGGTACTTTACCCCCCTCTGTCCCCATCACACAGGTACTTTACCCCTCTGTCCCCATCACACAGGTACTTTACCCCCCTCTGTCTCCCTCTGTCCCCCATCACACAGGTACTTTACCCCCTCTGTCTCCCTCTGTCCCCATCACACAGGTACTTTACCCCCTCAGTCTCCCTCTGTCCCCATCACACAGGTACTTTACCCCCTCTGTCTCCCTCTGTCCCCCATCACACAGGTACTTTACCCCCCTCTGTCTCCCTCTGTCCCCCATCACACAGGTACTTTACCCCCTCTGTCTCCCTCTGTCCCCATCACACAGGTACTTTCCCCCCTCTGTCCCCCTCTGTCCCCATCACACAGGTACTTTACCCCCCTCTGTCTCCCTCTGTCCCCATCACACAGGTACTTTATCCCCCTCTGTCCCCATCACACAGGTACTTTACCCCCCTCTGTCTCCCTCTGTCCCCATCACACAGGTACTTTACCCCCCTCTGTCCCCCATCACACAGGTACTTTACCCCTCTGTCCCCATCACACAGGTACTTTACCCCTCTGTCCCCATCACACAGGTACTTTACCCCCCTCTGTCCCCATCACACAGGTACTTTACCCCCCTCTGTCCCCATCACACAGGTACTTTACCCCCCTCTGTCCCCCATCACACAGGTACTTTACCCCCCTCTGTCCCCATCACACAGGTACTTTACCCCTCTGTCTCCCTCTGTCCCCATCACACAGGTACTTTACCCCCCTCTGTCTCCCTCTGTCCCCATCACACAGGTACTTTACCCCCCTCTGTCCCCATCACACAGGTACTTTACCCCCCTCTGTCTCCCTCTGTCCCCATCACACAGGTACTTTACCCCTCTGTCTCCCTCTGTCCCCATCACACAGGTACTTTACCCCCCTCTGTCTCCCTCTGTCCCCATCACACAGGTACTTTACCCCCCTCTGTCCCCATCACACAGGTACTTTACCCCCCTCTGTCCCCCATCACACAGGTACTTTACCCCCCTCTGTCCCCCATCACACAGGTACTTTACCCCCCTCTGTCCCCCATCACACAGGTACTTTACCCCCCTCTGTCCCCATCACACAGGTACTTTCCCCCTCTGTCTCCCTCTGTCCCCATCACACAGGTACTTTACCCCCCTCTGTCCCCATCACACAGGTACTTTACCCCCCTCTGTCCCCCTCTGTCCCCATCACACAGGTACTTTACCCCCCTCTGTCCCCCATCACACAGGTACTTTACCCCCCTCTGTCCCCCATCACACAGGTACTTTACCCCCCTCTGTCCCCCATCACACAGGTACTTTACCCCCCTCTGTCCCCATCACACAGGTACTTTACCCCCCTCTGTCCCCCTCTGTCCCCATCACACAGGTACTTTACCCCCCTCTGTCCCCCATCACACAGGTACTTTACCCCCCTCTGTCCCCATCACACAGGTACTTTACCCCCCTCTGTCCCCATCACACAGGTACTTTACCCCCCTCTGTCCCCATCACACAGGTACTTTACCCCCCTCTGTCCCCATCACACAGGTACTTTACCTCCCTCTGTCCCCATCACACAGGTACTTTACCCCCCTCTGTCCCCCATCACACAGGTACTTTACCCCCCTCTGTCCCCATCACACAGGTACTTTACCCCCCTCTGTCCCCCATCACACAGGTACTTTACCCCCCTCTGTTTCCCTCTTTGAAAATTAAAACTTTGAAATGATTCCAGACAATGAGAACACAACATTCAGATAAAAATCCACATTGAGTCTATGTAAAGATTTTAATTTCATTAAATCATTACATGCTTTAATCATGTTTAATCATTACATGCTTTAATCATGTTTAATCATTACATGCTTTAATCATGTTTAATCATTACATGCTTTAATCATGTTTAATCATTACATGCTTTAATCATGTTTAATCATTACATGCTTTAATCATGTTTAATCATTACATGCTTTAATCATGTTTAATCATTACATGCTTTAATCTTGAATTTCCCTCAGGATCAATAAAGTATCTATCTATCTATTCCTTCTTTCTCTGTAGGGAGTCACTCTTGATACCCACAACATGCTGAGGGAGCCGCCCCCCCCCTATCCACTCTACCAACAGTCCCAGCATGTCATTGACCAGAGCCGACAACATCAGCAACACAAACCTGTTTCCCACCTCCAGAGTGGATCGCTGGACTTCAACACAGACCAAGTGAGAAGTGTGTGTGTGTGTGTGTGTGTGTGTGTGTGTGTGTGTGTGTGTGTGTGTGTGTGTGTGTGTGTGTGTGTGTGTGTGTGTGTGTGTGTGTGTGTGTGTGTGTGTGTGTGTGTGTGTGTGTGTGTGTGTGTGTGTGTGTCCCTTACCTGCAGTGAGAGATCAGACAGCCTCAGGTGTGTATTTATCTGTACAGGTGTTTAATGTTCTGCAGTGAACTTTGTCTGATTTGGAATATCTAAGTTTATTTTCATCATTAGATTGTAATACCTTTTATTTATAATGCACTATATATATTATACAAGTTACATGTTTAAAATAAGAATAAAAAGAAGAAGAGAACTAAGGGGGAGGGGCACTGGTGACTTTGTACTGAATCCTGAATGAGATGGGGATTCAGGGACGTGTGTCCTGAAGGATGGGTGTGATGTCTTCATATTTACATCCTCGCTGGTCTGCACGTGTTGGACCTCCTGGAGGTTTTCAATTATTGAATTATTATGTTTTATTATTTCTTTTAACATTTAACATCTTTACTAACAGAATATGTCGACACCCTTCAACGACGCCTTCATCAACCCCCAGTTCACCAACCGCAGCAAGACCCTCCCCTACCAGGTACAAGACCCTCCCCTACCAGGTTTCAGAGATTCTGACCTCGAGTTGAGCCTGTCTTTGATTGGCTGTTTCCTCTCCCCCGTCTGTCACTTAGTTGGACCAATTTAGTCTGCTGGAGAACTCTTTGAGCTCGTCAGCAGGGAGCTCAGGCTTCAATGCCCCCCCCTCCTCCTCATTGCTCTTTTACTCCCAGGCCACCTTGACAGAGTTGGGGGGCAGCCTGCAGGAGTCCCAGAACATGAGGTCCAACATGCTGTATTCCAACTACAGTGGAGGACTGCCCAACATCATCCTCACCGGTCAGTGTAATGACAATATTTACAAGAATTATAACCCTAACCCTCTCTGGGAATCGATTGGTCGTTTAAACTATGAAAGAACTAAGTGTTTAAATTTCTGTTTAAAGGGTAAATAATTAATTCTAAGTCTTAACAGTCATGTCTACAGAAAGGAAGTGGAAGTAATAGTTCCTGTCTCTTCACTGTTCTTCATCAAAACTGAGTGTAGTAAAAAGAGTAACCATGGCGACAGAACCTCAGTTAAAGTTGTTTAGATGGATCTTACAACAGTGAGGATGTAACATTACTTTAACCCTAAAACAAACTATATGTCTCTCAGATGATTCAAACCAGACTCTGTCCAAGGACATCAGTGCCGCGCTCTCCACTGTTCCTGAATGTTTCGACTCAGAGGGGGGCTTTCGATTGGAGGATGAGCTGCACATAGAGCCTCTCAGCCTGGACGGTCTGAGCATGCTCAGTGACCCTGACATGGTCCTCCCTGACCCATCTGTGGAGGATTCTTTCCGTAGTGACAGACTGTGAATACATGCACACAGACTTTAGGGACATAAAGTCAGTGAACGTTTACATGGGAACAACACACACACACACACACACACACACACACACACACACACACACACACACACACACACACACACACACACACACACACACACACACACACACACACACATTAAGGGGACATGCGAACACACTTGAGCAGGATCAATGTGTTTTTGAAAACCCGGATCAGGTCGGGGTTGGACAATCTAGCGAGGATTCCTCAGACCTTTCTCACCGACTGCGCCCTGAAGCCATGGTAACCCAAGCACCATGAAAACATGCACTTCCTGATTTTGGATTTTAAAAGACATGTTTTCTGTTTCTTCTGGAAACTTGTGACTTTTTTCTTCTTCAGGTAAATTGAGGCAGTGAGCTGCGGATACTTCAGGCTTTAAAACAATCGTGGGAGAAATGAATGCTTTGGATCTCCTGTGCAAAATGTTTGTCTTTATAAGATTATTTTTGAAACAGATTTATAAACAAACACTATGTAACAATAATTCAAATGTATTTTCAAAAGAGAAACAAAAAGGGCAAATTGTTTACGATTTTATAAAATATTACTTCAGACATTAAGAACTAAAATGTTCCCCCAAACAAGTAGTCTGCATTTAAATCTTCTATTTCGAAAATGACTTCTGATGGAGCCAAGTGGTCATGAAAACGGACAAGCTCTCTGCTGCTGTGCGCCCAGTTTGTACCTGACTTCTGTAATCGCCAAAACACACACACACACACACACACACACACACACACACACACACACACACACACACACACACACACACACACACACACACACACACACACACTGATCTTGTGGACATCGGACTTCATGTAATGTTGTATGTTGATGTTGTTTTGCACTAATTGTTCTTCGTGAGATATTTTCACACCTGGTCAGTTTTTTGTCACAAAGATTTAGTACTTGGACTCTCTGGAAATAGAGCGCCACCTAGTGACCTTGAAAATAAATTCAGAGATTCCCCTTTTAACCCTAACACTAAAGCTTTCAGAGAAAATGTTTGTATTTATTTATCTATGCAAAGATCTTTTGTAGTGAACCCTGTGGATCAGGTTAAACTTCACATCATGCAGTAAAGCCCTGACCCCCTGGACCACATTGACCCCCCCCCCCCCCGGACTCCCTTGACCCCCCGACCCCCTAACTTAGAACAGTTTGTTTTTCATAATGTAGGGGTCAAATATATGTTGTGTGATATTACATGAGTCCAGTGTCCACATATTGAAGGGTTTATCAAAATAGAAAATGTGTTTGATTTCGGACCTGCACTGTATGTATGGTTGTGACTAAGAGGGATGTTGGTTATGATGATGTTTTATAAGAAGTATATTCACTTTCACTTATTATACATTATTACTCTTTTAATTAACGTAATGGAGACGCTTTTTATTTGAAAGGTCTCATGTTCTGCCCTGTCATGTATCTATTTTATGTCTCTACTACGTTCACAATCGCTAATGTTTGAAAAAAAAAAGTGTCTGTTTTCACGTCGCTCCACGTAGGCTCCCTCATCTGTCTGTATTTCTAATGCTCAGAATCCCCCACACTCAGGTTCCCCACATGTTGCCAAGTCTGATCTGATTGGTCGGCCGAGCTGCTCTCTTGTAATTGGGCAGTTGTTTGGCTTTGTTCTTGGATATAGACTGGCACAAGAATAAGTCTGAAAACCCGGAAGAGAGTTAGCTTTGGTTCCTAACTCTAAAAGTCGATGGGGATTTTGAATGGGTTTATGGTTAGATGCCAGAAATAATGTCTGTGGTTATCACAAGCCGAAGAGATGTTGATGTTTTCTTAGACAAGATAAACTACGTTAGCTAAGACCCCCACTTGTGAATTTTAAAGTTTTTATACAGATGCAGAAGGGAGTGGGGACAGCAGGTGTTTATAATAACTAATGTCTTGTGTCCTGATTGTCTTGTATACTGCTACTAGATGCCTTGAATTTCTATTTAATATGATCCAGCTGGACTAAACAGCTACACAGAAGAAACCTGCATTTTCCACAGATGCTATTTTCTGCTCCAAAATCCAATGCCAAAATCCCATATGCAAATTTTCGTAGGGACCACCAGCGGCATTTCTTTCGGGTTAGCCTACAAAAACACGTCATCACTATACCAGTCTATGTCAAGGTCCTTTAACCATAATGGGAATTCTACAGTAAGTCTGAGGTGAGCTTGTACTTGCTACAACCAGCTAATGGACTTAGATTAGTGACGTGTTTGTGATGTCACATTAAACATTTTCAACAAGGGTGGGCTAGGGACTGAGTGTTTGCGTCTAATGCTACTGCTAACAGGAAGAGAAAGAAAAAATCACATTTCTGTGGACTTTGAATTTTTGCACATTTACCTAAACATGACACCTAAAAACAAAGAGAATATCTAACCAGAAAAAGAATATGGGACCGTTAACTGTTCAATACTTTATAATCCTGCTGCCTTCTGCTGCCTTACTATATTTTCTTACTCCAGCAGTTTTCACTTTCTGTTTAAGCTTTGGTCTTTTTCTGTTTCGTTGTTTTTTATTGTCTTACTTTTTAGTTTTGTATTAAAATGCACAGTCCTGTTATTTAAAGAACTTTTTTTGTCCTCAAGTATTGCCATTTTTTAAATTTTAGCTTGTTTAATCCCAAAATTAGTGACGTTTTATCTGTAACAGATTAAGAAGTGGTTAGGGTTGGGGTTTGGGATCGGGTTGGGGTTTGGGATCGGGTTAGGGTTAGGGTTAGGGGTTAGGGGTTAGGGTTAGGGTTAGGGGTTAGGGGAAGGGTTAGGGTTAGGGGAAGGGTTAGGGTTAGGGTTAGGGTTAGGGTTAGGGTAGGGTTAGGGTAGGGTTAGGGTTAGGGTTAGGGTTGGGGTTTGGGATCGGGTTAGGGTTAGGGGTTAGAGGTTAGGGTTAGGGGAAGGGTTAGGGTTAGGGATAGGGGAAGGGTTAGGGTTAGGGTTAGGGGAAGGGTTAGGGTTAGGGTTAGGGATAGGGGAAAGGTTAGGGTTAGGGTTAGGGGAAGGGTTAGGGTTAGGGATAGGGGAAGGGTTAGGGATAGGGGAAGGGTTAGGGTTAGGGTTAGGGTTAGGGATAGGGGAAGGGTTAGGGTTAGGGGTTAGGGTTAGGGATAGGGGACCCGATCCAGTGCGCTGGCCATCACAGCTCCCCAGAGAGACCATGCCCTACTTCTCATTGAGGCCGTGGGGATGTCGCGTGCCCAGCCTCATAATCCAGAGGCGTTCGGACCTCCGCCTCTGAGCCACGCTCCATCTGGGGTTGGCCTCCAGGACAGAGACACGGACCGCGTCCCATCCGTGGAGGACGTAGTGTCCCACCACCAGCCTCTGAGTCTCCTTCTTCCTTAAAATATTATGTCTGTGCTGAGTGAACCTCACCAGGATTGTGTTTCCTGTCTCCCCAACATACTTTGCCCCACAGGTGGCACAGGTAACCAGGTAAACACAATTCCTGGTGAGAGGGCTTCCCCGCAGCTGACAGTGAAAAATTGTTTTTGTGTGTTTGTTTTGCAGCCATGTCTGGTGCTTGAAAAATTGTCTGTGACCTCTGGGTGCAGAGGTCAACAGAGACGGCAGTTTAGCCTTCACTAGATAGGATTGGAGATTCCTATTTTTTCTAAAGGCTGCAATGATCCTCCTCTCCTGCAGCCCCTGTGTGTCTGCCATAAAGGAGGTGAAATGACCCCTAATGACCCTCACAAGCTTCACAGTTGACGGGGAAAATGTAGTGACAAAGGGGAGGATTGGAGAGGTCTGTGTTGGCCTTTTCTCCAGAAAAGTCTTGAGACTTTTCCTTAAAAAGGAGCGAGGGTACCCTCTAGTGGCCAGAGCTGAGAACAGCGTTTTTGTGGCCTGCTTAAAATCCCCTTTGTCACTACAAATCCTATGAAACCTCAGGAGCTGAGATTTCACCAGCCCAGCAAAGGTGTGCTTGGGATGGTGGCTGGTTCTAAAGAGCAGAGCGTGAGTGTCTGTCTCCTTAAAAAATACCCTCACATCCAGCCTGCCTGTTTCACTGAACCCCGCTCCCTTGTAGGTGGTGGTGTCCAGGAAGTCGACCGAGGTGTAGCTGGTGGTGGATTTGAGGGTGATGGACTGGTTGTGGGTGTTCAGGGTCTGTAAAAAAACTTGGAAATCCTCCTCTGAGTGGGGCCAGACACCCCAGATATCGTCCAGATATCTGAGGTAATGGAGGGGTTTCTTTTGGCAGGAGGCCAGGGCTGATGTCTCCCACTCAGCCATGAAAATGTTGGCGTATGCCGGGGCAAATTTCTTTCCCATGGCTGTGCCTTTAATTTGGAGGAAATAGTCCGAATTGAAAACAAAATCGTTTCTGGTCAAATTAATCTCTAATAGTTGAATTAGTTCTTTGTCTGGCCTCTTTTTATCTTTGAATTTATAAAATATATTTTTGACAGCCTGTATGCCCTCCTGTGTGTCGATATTAGTATACAGGCTGTCAATATCAATGGTAAATAACATGGCGTTTTGCGGGATTTGAAGGCTCCTAATAATTTCCACGAAATGGTAAGTGTCCTTTATATAGCTGTCGTGTTTGGTGGACAGGGGGTTCAAAAAGAAGTCGATGTATTCAGCCGTGTTGTATGTGTCACTGCTGCAGTCCGACACAATAGGCCTGCCTGGAGGGATTTCGTGCGGCCTACTCCATTTCGCAGGATCCTTGTGTATTTTGGGAAGCATATAGAACAGCCTGGGCCTGGGTTCAGGTGTGCCCATAAGGTAAGTCTTTTGTTTGAAATTTATAAATTTTTTAATGTACAGGTTTTCTATAATTTTTTGTATTAATTTAATTGTGTCCGGAAAAATTGGTTTCACTAATTTAGAATAATATTTTGGATCGTTAAGCTGTCTATACCCCTCCCACAGATACTGTTCCCTGTCCATAATAACCACTACACTGCCCTTATCAGCCGGCTTGATAACAATATTTTTATTGTTTTTCAGCTCCTCTAGTGCAGCCACCTCCTCAGGGCTGAGGTTTGGCTCATTATGGCTGAGCCTGAAGTGCTGATCAAAATGACTGACATCAGCTGTGATGAGGGCAGTGAGCTCTGGCGGTAGTGTGCCAGCAGGGGGAGTCCATGTGGAGGATGGGGTAAATTTAGGGGGCTCTGTTTGTTGTTTATTTTGGAAGTGTGAGGCCAATTTTAATTGTCTGTGGTATTGCTGTAAGTCAAATCTGCTCTGTTCTATGAGATTTTTGTTGCTGCCCTTAGTGGGAATAAAATTTAGGCCCCTGTTAAGCAGGGTCAATTGTGGGGTTGTGGGTTCGAATTTTGTGGCCAGAACTAAAACATTTTTAGTCCCCTCCTGTGCGTGCAGGCTTCTGGGGATTTCTAGTTTAAGTGCTGGCCCCAATGCTGCAGCATGAGACCAGCAGTGTCCTTCGTCCAGTGGATTTTGTCCTCCACTGTTTTAAAGGAGCTGTTGGGGAGTTTGGGGATGTGTCTCTGATTTTTCTGGATGTACTCATTCAGGCGGAGGAGGGCATCCATCTCCGAGACAGGCAGGGCTCCAGAATAATTAATTAAGGGCACCCAAATCTCCGCCTGAGGAAATTTGTTGGTGGCAGCCCTCACTGCTGCCTGCATCTGTTTAATTGTTGTCTGCTGAATGTTTTGGCCTCTATTGTTTAGGCCGAAGGACAGGATCACCTTCTCCACCGTGGCGGAGACGATGGTCCTGGAGAGGATGGCCTCAGCGTGTCTGAAGGTGGCCCCTGGGAAGCTGTCGATCTGCAGCCCCTCGATGTCGCAGGGTGGGATCCTGGCGACGTTCGAGTCTCCCATGATAAGCCACTTTTTCGTCACACTGAGGTTCCAGTCCTTCATTTTGTTTCTTGTGTTTATGTGTCTGCTTGGTCTACATGTCGGTGTCTGTGGAGTGCTGTCTGTGTGTGTTTGTGTTTGTGTTTTTTTAGGTGGTGCTGTTTGTTCAGGAGCCGCTGCTTTTGGCCCCAAACTCAGCTTCTTTTGGACAGCTGACCTCAGTCTGCCCGAAGGTGGCACGAGGGCAGGACTCGGACTGATGTCTTCGTCCAAGCCCTCGAACACACAGGGGTTTGGTGGTCTGTCGACCCTGGCTGGAGTGCGTGTGGCCCTCTGGGCCTTAGGTGAGGTCTCCTGAGGAGCAGGGGGGAGGGGGGTGTCCCCTCCCATCACCGGGGACCAGTCTCCCCGGGCAGGCTCCGTCATGGTGGCCACGGAGGTCACCATAGTCGGGCGCTGAGGGACAATGTCCGCCCTCACGACCATGACGTTGTCCCGAGGAGGGGTCACGGTGAGGGGGACGGGGGGGATGATGAGGGTGGGGGGCACGCACTCTGTTTGAGTCGCCGTTGGTGCAGGTGAGGGTGTTTGTGTGACTGGAGCTGTGAGTGTGGGTGTCTGTGTGTGTGTGGTTGGAAGTGTGGGTGTGTGTGTGGTTGCTTGTGTGAGTGTGGGTGTGTGTGTGGTTGGTAGTGTGGGTGTGTGTGTGGGTGCTTGTGTGAGTGTGGGTGTGTGTGTGTCTGTGGTCTGTGGGACCCCAGCCACTAACAGAGCCTCTGTCTGCTTTAATGTGTCCTCCTCCAGGCGGCGACCCAGGTTTCTGCGGGCCCAGGATGAAGCCACCTCAAAGGGCCTCCGCCAGTGGTGTGCAGACATGTGGGTGAGTTTCCCCACCTCCTGCTCCATGACCCCCTGATAGTGGTCTCTAAGAATCAGGACCGTGGTGAAGGCCCAATTCTTAGCGTTCCCCTCTATCAGTGCCTGCGTGTGAGGAGTGGGGGCCGCTGGCTTGATGTTGTCAGCCAGCGACTGTCCCATTTTGGCGATGGCAGAGGGAGGTTCGTCCGCCGACACGTTTTTCAGGTGGTGGACAGTTTTAATGATGGTGTGTATCACCCGCACCTTCCCAACAAAGTCGGGGTCGTCCGACCGTTCCTCCTCGCCACGCTGTTGTTGATTGTTCCTATTCGTGTTGTTGTACGTGTTCCTGTTGTTGTACGTGTTCCTGTTGCTGTATGTGTTCCTGTTGTCGTACGTGTTCCTGTTGTTGTATGTGTTTCTGTTGTTGTATGTATTTCTGTTGTTGTACGTGTTTCTGTTGTTGTATGCATTTCTGTTAGGGTTAGGGTTAGGGTTAGGGTTAGGGTTAGGGTTAGGGTTAGGGTTTAGGGTTAGGGTTAGGGTTAGGGTTAGGGTTAGGGTTTAGGGTTAGGGTTAGGGTTAGGGTTAGGGTTAGGGTTAGGGTTGGGGTTTGGGATCGGGTTAGGGTTAGGGGTTAGGGTTAGGGTTAGGGTTAGGGGTTAGGGTTAGGGTTAGGGATAGGGGAAGGGTTAGGGTTAGGGTTAGGGGAAGGGTTAGGGTTAGGGATAGGGGAAGGGTTAGGGTTAGGGGAAGGGTTAGGGTTAGGGATAGGGGAAGGGTTAGGGTTAGGGTTAGGGTTAGGGATAGGGGAAGGGTTAGGGTTAGGGATAGGGGAAGGGTTAAGGTTAGGGTTAGGGGTTAGGGTTAGGGATAGGGGACCCGATCCAGTGCGCTGGCCATCACAGCTCCCCAGAGAGATCATGCCCTACCTCTCATTGAGGCCGTGGGGATGTCGCGTGCCCAGCCTCATGATCCAGAGGCGTTCGGACCTCTGCCTCTGAGCCACGCTCCATCTAGGGTCGGCCTCAAGGACAGAGACACGGACCGCGTCCCATCCGTGGAGGACATAGTGTCCCACCACCAGCCTCTGAGTCTCCTTCTTTCTCAAAATGTTGTGCCGATGCTGAGTGAACCTCACCAGGATTGTGTTTCCTGTCTCCCCAACATACTTTGCCCCACAGGTAGCACAGGTAATCAGGTAAACACAATTCCTGGTGAGAGGGCTTCCCCGCAGCTGGCAGCGAAAAATTGTGTTTGTCTTTGTATTTTGCAGCCATGTCTGGTGCTTGAAAAATTGTCTGTGACCTCTGGGTGCAGAGGTCAACAGAGATGGCAGTTTAGCCTTCACTAAGTAGGATTGGAGATTCCTATTTTTTCGATAGGCTGCGATGATCCTCCTCTCCTGCAGCCCCTGTGTGTCTGCCATAAAGGAGGTGAAATGACTCCTAATTACTCTAACCAGCTTCACAGTTGACGGGGAAAATGTAGTGACAAAGGGGAGAATTGGAGAGGTCTGTATTGGCCTTTTCTCCTGAAAAGTTTTAAAACTCTTCCTTAAAAAGGAGCGAGAGTACCCTCTTGTGGCCAGAGCCGAGAATAGCACTCTCGTGGCCTGTTTAAAATCCCCTTTGTCACTACAGATCCTGCGAAATCTCAGGAGCTGAGATTTCACCAGCCCAGCAAAGGTGTGCTTGGGATGGTGGCTGGTTTTAAAGAGCAGAGCGTGAGTGTCTGTCTCTTTAAAGAACACCCTCACATCCAGCCTGCCTGTCTCCCTGAACCCCACTCCTTTGTAGGTGGTGGTGTCCAGGAAGTCCACAGAGGTGTAGCTGGTGGTGGATTTGAGTGTGATCGACCTGTTATGAGTGTTCAGAGTGTGCAAGAATATTTTGAAGTCCTCCTCTGAGTGGGACCAGACACCCCAGATATCATCCAAATACCTGAGGTAGTGGAGGGGCTTCTTTTGGCAGGAGGCCAGGGCTGACGTCTCCCACTCAGCCATGAAAATGTTGGCGTACGCCGGGGCAAATTTCTTTCCCATGGCTGTGCCCTTAATTTGGAGGAAATAGTCCGAATTGAAAACAAAATCGTTTCTGGTCAAATTAATTTCTAATAGTTGAATTAGCTCTTTGTCTGGTCTCTTTTTGTCTTTGAATTTATAAAATGTATTTTTGACAGCCTGTATGCCCTCCTGTGTGTCAATATTAGTATACAGGCTGTCAATGTCAATAGTAAATAACATGGCGTTGTGCGGGATTTGAAGGCTCCTGATAAGTTCCACGAAATGGTATGTGTCTTTAATGTAACTGTCGTGTTTGATGGACAGGGGGTTCAAGAAAAAATCAATGTATTCTGCCGTGTTGTAGGTGTCACTGCTGCAGTCCGACACAATAGGCCTGCCTGGAGGGATTTCGTGCGGCCTACTCCATTTCGCAGGATCCTTGTGAATTTTAGGGAGCATATAGAACAGCCTGGGCCTGGGTTCAGGTGTGCCCCTAAGGTAAGTCTTTTGTTTAAAATTTATGAATTTTTTAATGTACAGATTATCTATAATTTTTTCTATTAATTTAATTGTGTCCGGATAAATAGGTTTCTCTAATTTGGAATAATATTTTGGATCGTTAAGCTGTCTATACCCCTCCCACAGGTACTGTTCCCTGTCCATAATGACCACCACACTGCCCTTATCAGCTGGCTTGATCACAATATTTTTATTATTTTTCAGCTCCTCCAGAGCAGCCACCTCCTCAGGGCTGAGGTTTGGCTCATTGTGGCTGAGTCTGAAGTGCTGATCAAAATGAGTGACATCAGCTGTGATGAGGGCAGTGAGCTCTGGCGGTAGTGTGCCAGCAGGGGGAGTCCATGTGGAGGATGGGGTGAATTTAGGGGGCTCTGTTTGTTGTTTATTTTGAAAGTGCGAAGCTAATTTTAATTGTCTATGATATTGCTGTAAGTCAAATCTACTTTTTTCTATGAGGTTCTTATTGCTGCCCTTTGTGGGAATAAAATTTAGGCCCCTGTTAAGCAGGGTCAATTGTGGGGTTGTGGGTTTGAAATTTTTGGCCAAAACTAATACATTTTTAGTCCCCTCCTGTGCGTGCAGGCTTCTGGGGATTTCTAGTTTAGGTGCTGGCCCCAATGCTGCAGCATGAGACCAGCAGTGTCCTTCGTCCAGTGAATTTTGTCCTCCACTGTTTTAAAGGAGCTGTTGGGGAGTTTGGGGATGTACTTTTGATTTTTTTGTATGTATTCGTTCAGGCGGAGGAGGGCATCCATCTCTGAGACGGGCAGGGCCCCCGAATAATTAATTAGAGGCACCCATATCTCCGCCTGAGGAAATTTGTGGGTGGCAGCCCTCACTGCCGCCTGCATTTGTTTCACTGTCGTTTGTTGTATGTTTTGGCCTCTGTTGTTCAGGCCGAAGGACAGGATCACCTTCTCCACCGTGGCGGAGACGATGGTCCTGGAGAGGATGGCCTCAGCGTGTCTGAAAGTGGCCCCTGGGAAGCTGTCGATCTGCAGCCCCTCGATGTCGCAGGGTGGGATTCTGGCGACATTCGAGTCCCCCATGATAAGCCACTTCTTGCTCACCCTGAGGTTCCAGTCCTTCATTTTGTTTCGTGTGTTCATGTGTCTGCTCGGTCTGCATGTCGGTGTCTGTAGAGTGCTGTCTGTGTGTGTTTGTTTCTCTGTTTCTCTAATTGTTGGTGTCTGTGGAGTGCTGTCTGTGTGTGTTTGTTTTTCTGTCTCTACAGGAGCCGCTGCTTTTGGCCCCAGACTGAGCTTTTTCTGGACAGCTGACCTCAGTCTGCCCGAAGGTGGCACGAGGGCAGGACTCGGACTGATGTCTTCGTCCAAGCCCTCGAACACACAGGGGTTTGGTGGTCTGTCGACCCTGGCTGGAGTGCGTGTGGCCCTCTGGGCCTTAGGTGAGGTCTCCCGAGGAGCAGGGGGGAGGGGGGTGTCCTCTCCCATCACCGGGGACCAGTCTCCCCGGGCAGGCTCCGTCATGGTGGCCACGGAGGTCACCATAGTCGGGCGCTGAGGGACAATGTCCGCCCTCACGACCATGACGTTGTCCCGAGGAGGGGTCACGGTGAGGGGGACGGGGGGGATGATGAGGGTGGGGGGCACGCACTCTGTTTGAGTCGCTGTTGGTGCAGGTGAGGGTGTTTGTGTGACTGGAGCTGTGAGTGTGGGTGTCTGTGTGTGTGTGGTTGGTAGTGTGGGTGTGTGTGTGGGTGCTTGTGTGAGTGTGGGTGTGTGTATGGGTGCTTGTGTGAGTGTGGGTGTGTGTGTGTCTGTGGTCTGTGGGACCCCAGCCACTAACAGAGCCTCTGTCTGCTTTAATGTGTCCTCCTCCAGGCGGCGACCCAGGTTTCTGCGGGCCCAGGATGAAGCCACCTCAAAGGGCCTCCGCCAGTGGTGTGCAGACATGTGGGTGAGTTTCCCCACCTCCTGCTCCATGACCCCCTGATAGTGGTCTCTAAGAATCAGGACCGTGGTGAAGGCCCAATTCTTAGCGTTCCCCTCTATCAGTGCCTGCGTGTGAGGAGTGGGGGCCGCTGGCTTGATGTTATCAGCCAGCGACTGTCCCATTTTGGCGATGGCAGAGGGAGGTTCGTCCGCCGACACGTTTTTCAGGTGGTGGACAGTTTTGATGATGGTGTGTATCACACGCACCTTCCCAACAAAGTCGGGGTCGTCCGACCGTTCCTCCTCGCCACGCTGTTGTTGTTTGTTCCTATTCGTGTTGTTGTACGTGTTCCTGTTGTTGTACGTGTTCCTGTTGTTGTACGTGTTTCTGTTGTTGTATGTGTTTCTGTTGTCGTACGTGTTCCTGTTGTTGTACATGTTTCTGTTGTTGTATGTGTTTCTGTTGTTGTATGTATTTCTGTTGCTGTTCACGTACTTGTTGTTGTACTGTGTTCTCGTGAACTGCTTGTGTTTATTTGTGTTGTTTGTTCTAGGTCCGTAAGGAGCCCGGGTTTCCAAAAATTGAGGCCTGTAGCCTTGGTCAAAGGTTTGGCGAAAGCCTTCGCCACGCCTGCCACGGGTAACAGAGGCGTAGGAGGGCCTCTGTCCCGGGCCAGAGCGTGAGCGGCCGTACGGGGGAGAGTGACGTCTGCTGCGGCTGTAAGCCCAGGCTCGCACCTCTCCGCGGTGGTCAAGCCGGCCACGGCGGTAGCGAACCTCGGTCCAGCCAGCGTCCTCACTATATCCCCTCATGTTTTAACAGGTAAGTGTTAGGTTAAATCTATATATTTTTGTTTTTTTTGGTCTATATATTTTTGTTTTTTTTGGTCTTTTTTTGTTTTTTTTGAAAATAAAATGAAAATAAAATAAAACCACAATTTGGGTTGTAAAATAAAAGAATTGAGAAAAAGATAAACTAAATAACAGGCTTTGTTGCAACGTTTCGACCCTAATCTGGGTCTTCTTCAGGCAGCCTGTTTAAAACAAAACAAAATAAAAGCTATTTCTCCTATATTCTCTAACTGACGTGTGTGTGTGTCTGCTCCTAGTGAGACGTCTGCTCTGGTCGAAGGGCGAAGAGAGAGTGAGGAGAGACGTGTGTATCTCCCCTCAGTACCTCTGCTCAGGCCCCTCCCTCGCAGACACACAGTCAGAGAGCCCTGCTCTGCATCTTTCGGATTCGAATTTTGAATTTCAGCCAATGAGAGAGCAGGATTCTTAATAATTGTTTTTTGGGGTTATATTTATTATATTTTATTAAAATTGTAATTTAAATTGATCTTTGACTATGTGTTGTTTGTTTTGGTGTGCTTTTTTCAAATTTTGGTGTTTGTATTCGATGAGTTTATTTAGTTTTTGTAGATAGGAGGTAAGTATTAGGTCTTTAGGGTGTGTATTAATATTTCTTTTTCAGGTAAGGTAAGTATAGAAAATGATGTATATTTTTATTAATGTTTCCTTTCCAGGAACGGTAAGTATTATGTTTTGTTATTTTTATTATATTATTATTTACATTAGGTGGGGATTTGAGGGTCAGGCACGTCTCGTACGTGAGAGCTGGAGGCACGGGCGTGTTAGGGTTGGGGTTTGGGATCGGGTTAGGGTTAGGGTTAGGGTTAGGGGTTAGGGTTAGGGTTAGGGTTAGGGGTTAGGGTTAGGGTTAGGGATAGGGGAAGGGTTAGGGTTAGGGTTAGGGGAAGGGTTAGGGTTAGGGATAGGGGAAGGGTTAGGGTTAGGGGAAGGGTTAGGGTTAGGGATAGGGGAAGGGTTAGGGTTAGGGTTAGGGTTAGGGATAGGGGAAGGGTTAGGGTTAGGGATAGGGGAAGGGTTAAGGTTAGGGTTAGGGGTTAGGGTTAGGGATAGGGGACCCGATCCAGTGCGCTGGCCATCACAGCTCCCCAGAGAGATCATGCCCTACCTCTCATTGAGGCCGTGGGGATGTCGCGTGCCCAGCCTCATGATCCAGAGGCGTTCGGACCTCTGCCTCTGAGCCACGCTCCATCTAGGGTCGGCCTCAAGGACAGAGACACGGACCGCGTCCCATCCGTGGAGGACATAGTGTCCCACCACCAGCCTCTGAGTCTCCTTCTTTCTCAAAATGTTGTGCCGATGCTGAGTGAACCTCACCAGGATTGTGTTTCCTGTCTCCCCAACATACTTTGCCCCACAGGTAGCACAGGTAATCAGGTAAACACAATTCCTGGTGAGAGGGCTTCCCCGCAGCTGGCAGCGAAAAATTGTGTTTGTCTTTGTATTTTGCAGCCATGTCTGGTGCTTGAAAAATTGTCTGTGACCTCTGGGTGCAGAGGTCAACAGAGATGGCAGTTTAGCCTTCACTAAGTAGGATTGGAGATTCCTATTTTTTCGATAGGCTGCGATGATCCTCCTCTCCTGCAGCCCCTGTGTGTCTGCCATAAAGGAGGTGAAATGACTCCTAATTACTCTAACCAGCTTCACAGTTGACGGGGAAAATGTAGTGACAAAGGGGAGAATTGGAGAGGTCTGTATTGGCCTTTTCTCCTGAAAAGTTTTAAAACTCTTCCTTAAAAAGGAGCGAGAGTACCCTCTTGTGGCCAGAGCCGAGAATAGCACTCTCGTGGCCTGTTTAAAATCCCCTTTGTCACTACAGATCCTGCGAAATCTCAGGAGCTGAGATTTCACCAGCCCAGCAAAGGTGTGCTTGGGATGGTGGCTGGTTTTAAAGAGCAGAGCGTGAGTGTCTGTCTCTTTAAAGAACACCCTCACATCCAGCCTGCCTGTCTCCCTGAACCCCACTCCTTTGTAGGTGGTGGTGTCCAGGAAGTCCACAGAGGTGTAGCTGGTGGTGGATTTGAGTGTGATCGACCTGTTATGAGTGTTCAGAGTGTGCAAGAATATTTTGAAGTCCTCCTCTGAGTGGGACCAGACACCCCAGATATCATCCAAATACCTGAGGTAGTGGAGGGGCTTCTTTTGGCAGGAGGCCAGGGCTGACGTCTCCCACTCAGCCATGAAAATGTTGGCGTACGCCGGGGCAAATTTCTTTCCCATGGCTGTGCCCTTAATTTGGAGGAAATAGTCCGAATTGAAAACAAAATCGTTTCTGGTCAAATTAATTTCTAATAGTTGAATTAGCTCTTTGTCTGGTCTCTTTTTGTCTTTGAATTTATAAAATGTATTTTTGACAGCCTGTATGCCCTCCTGTGTGTCAATATTAGTATACAGGCTGTCAATGTCAATAGTAAATAACATGGCGTTGTGCGGGATTTGAAGGCTCCTGATAAGTTCCACGAAATGGTATGTGTCTTTAATGTAACTGTCGTGTTTGATGGACAGGGGGTTCAAGAAAAAATCAATGTATTCTGCCGTGTTGTAGGTGTCACTGCTGCAGTCCGACACAATAGGCCTGCCTGGAGGGATTTCGTGCGGCCTACTCCATTTCGCAGGATCCTTGTGAATTTTAGGGAGCATATAGAACAGCCTGGGCCTGGGTTCAGGTGTGCCCCTAAGGTAAGTCTTTTGTTTAAAATTTATGAATTTTTTAATGTACAGATTATCTATAATTTTTTCTATTAATTTAATTGTGTCCGGATAAATAGGTTTCTCTAATTTGGAATAATATTTTGGATCGTTAAGCTGTCTATACCCCTCCCACAGGTACTGTTCCCTGTCCATAATGACCACCACACTGCCCTTATCAGCTGGCTTGATCACAATATTTTTATTATTTTTCAGCTCCTCCAGAGCAGCCACCTCCTCAGGGCTGAGGTTTGGCTCATTGTGGCTGAGTCTGAAGTGCTGATCAAAATGAGTGACATCAGCTGTGATGAGGGCAGTGAGCTCTGGCGGTAGTGTGCCAGCAGGGGGAGTCCATGTGGAGGATGGGGTGAATTTAGGGGGCTCTGTTTGTTGTTTATTTTGAAAGTGTGAAGCTAATTTTAATTGCCTATGATATTGCTGTAAGTCAAATCTACTTTTTTCTATGAGGTTCTTATTGCTGCCCTTTGTGGGAATAAAATTTAGGCCCCTGTTAAGCAGGGTCAATTGTGGGGTTGTGGGTTTGAAATTTTTGGCCAAAACTAATACATTTTTAGTCCCCTCCTGTGCGTGCAGGCTTCTGGGGATTTCTAGTTTAAGTGCTGGCCCCAATGCTGCAGCATGAGACCAGCAGTGTCCTTCGTCCAGTGAATTTTGTCCTCCACTGTTTTAAAGGAGCTGTTGGGGAGTTTGGGGATGTACTTTTGATTTTTTTGTATGTATTCGTTCAGGCGGAGGAGGGCATCCATCTCTGAGACGGGCAGGGCCCCCGAATAATTAATTAGAGGCACCCATATCTCCGCCTGAGGAAATTTGTGGGTGGCAGCCCTCACTGCCGCCTGCATTTGTTTCACTGTCGTTTGTTGTATGTTTTGGCCTCTGTTGTTCAGGCCGAAGGACAGGATCACCTTCTCCACCGTGGCGGAGACGATGGTCCTGGAGAGGATGGCCTCAGCGTGTCTGAAAGTGGCCCCTGGGAAGCTGTCGATCTGCAGCCCCTCGATGTCGCAGGGTGGGATTCTGGCGACATTCGAGTCCCCCATGATAAGCCACTTCTTGCTCACCCTGAGGTTCCAGTCCTTCATTTTGTTTCGTGTGTTCATGTGTCTGCTCGGTCTGCATGTCGGTGTCTGTAGAGTGCTGTCTGTGTGTGTTTGTTTCTCTGTTTCTCTAATTGTTGGTGTCTGTGGAGTGCTGTCTGTGTGTGTTTGTTTTTCTGTCTCTACAGGAGCCGCTGCTTTTGGCCCCAGACTGAGCTTTTTCTGGACAGCTGACCTCAGTCTGCCCGAAGGTGGCACGAGGGCAGGACTCGGACTGATGTCTTCGTCCAAGCCCTCGAACACACAGGGGTTTGGTGGTCTGTCGACCCTGGCTGGAGTGCGTGTGGCCCTCTGGGCCTTAGGTGAGGTCTCCCGAGGAGCAGGGGGGAGGGGGGTGTCCTCTCCCATCACCGGGGACCAGTCTCCCCGGGCAGGCTCCGTCATGGTGGCCACGGAGGTCACCATAGTCGGGCGCTGAGGGACAATGTCCGCCCTCACGACCATGACGTTGTCCCGAGGAGGGGTCACGGTGAGGGGGACGGGGGGGATGATGAGGGTGGGGGGCACGCACTCTGTTTGAGTCGCTGTTGGTGCAGGTGAGGGTGTTTGTGTGACTGGAGCTGTGAGTGTGGGTGTCTGTGTGTGTGTGGTTGGAAGTGTGGGTGTGTGTGTGGTTGGTAGTGTGGGTGTGTGTGTGGGTGCTTGTGTGAGTGTGGGTGTGTGTGTGTCCGTGGTCTGTGGGACCCCAGCCACTAACAGAGCCTCTGTCTGCTTTAATGTGTCCTCCTCCAGGCGGCGACCCAGGTTTCTGCGGGCCCAGGATGAAGCCACCTCAAAGGGCCTCCGCCAGTGGTGTGCAGACATGTGGGTGAGTTTCCCCACCTCCTGCTCCATGACCCCCTGATAGTGGTCTCTAAGAATCAGGACCGTGGTGAAGGCCCAATTCTTAGCGTTCCCCTCTATCAGTGCCTGCGTGTGAGGAGTGGGGGCCGCTGGCTTGATGTTATCAGCCAGCGACTGTCCCATTTTGGCGATGGCAGAGGGAGGTTCGTCCGCCGACACGTTTTTCAGGTGGTGGACAGTTTTGATGATGGTGTGTATCACACGCACCTTCCCAACAAAGTCGGGGTCGTCCGACCGTTCCTCCTCGCCACGCTGTTGTTGTTTGTTCCTATTCGTGTTGTTGTACGTGTTCCTGTTGTTGTACGTGTTCCTGTTGTTGTACGTGTTTCTGTTGTTGTATGTGTTTCTGTTGTCGTACGTGTTCCTGTTGTTGTACATGTTTCTGTTGTTGTATGTGTTTCTGTTGTTGTATGTATTTCTGTTGCTGTTCACGTACTTGTTGTTGTACTGTGTTCTCGTGAACTGCTTGTGTTTATTTGTGTTGTTTGTTCTAGGTCCGTAAGGAGCCCGGGTTTCCAAAAATTGAGGCCTGTAGCCTTGGTCAAAGGTTTGGCGAAAGCCTTCGCCACGCCTGCCACGGGTAACAGAGGCGTAGGAGGGCCTCTGTCCCGGGCCAGAGCGTGAGCGGCCGTACGGGGGAGAGTGACGTCTGCTGCGGCTGTAAGCCCAGGCTCGCACCTCTCCGCGGTGGTCAAGCCGGCCACGGCGGTAGCGAACCTCGGTCCAGCCAGCGTCCTCACTATATCCCCTCATGTTTTAACAGGTAAGTGTTAGGTTAAATCTATATATTTTTGTTTTTTTTGGTCTATATATTTTTGTTTTTTTTGGTCTTTTTTTGTTTTTTTTGAAAATAAAATGAAAATAAAATAAAACCACAATTTGGGTTGTAAAATAAAAGAATTGAGAAAAAGATAAACTAAATAACAGGCTTTGTTGCAACGTTTCGACCCTAATCTGGGTCTTCTTCAGGCAGCCTGTTTAAAACAAAACAAAATAAAAGCTATTTCTCCTATATTCTCTAACTGACGTGTGTGTGTGTCTGCTCCTAGTGAGACGTCTGCTCTGGTCGAAGGGCGAAGAGAGAGTGAGGAGAGACGTGTGTATCTCCCCTCAGTACCTCTGCTCAGGCCCCTCCCTCGCAGACACACAGTCAGAGAGCCCTGCTCTGCATCTTTCGGATTCGAATTTTGAATTTCAGCCAATGAGAGAGCAGGATTCTTAATAATTGTTTTTTGGGGTTATATTTATTATATTTTATTAAAATTGTAATTTAAATTGATCTTTGACTATGTGTTGTTTGTTTTGGTGTGCTTTTTTCAAATTTTGGTGTTTGTATTCGATGAGTTTATTTAGTTTTTGTAGATAGGAGGTAAGTATTAGGTCTTTAGGGTGTGTATTAATATTTCTTTTTCAGGTAAGGTAAGTATAGAAAATGATGTATATTTTTATTAATGTTTCCTTTCCAGGAACGGTAAGTATTATGTTTTGTTATTTTTATTATATTATTATTTACATTAGGTGGGGATTTGAGGGTCAGGCACGTCTCGTACGTGAGAGCTGGAGGCACGGGCGTGTTAGGGTTGGGGTTTGGGATCGGGTTAGGGTTAGGGTTAGGGTTAGGGGTTAGGGTTAGGGTTAGGGTTAGGGGTTAGGGTTAGGGTTAGGGATAGGGGAAGGGTTAGGGTTAGGGTTAGGGGAAGGGTTAGGGTTAGGGATAGGGGAAGGGTTAGGGGAAAGAATGGGCAAGAGGTTTGAACCACAAGGTGGCTCCCGCACTTGCAAATGCACGGTCCATGAACCCACCTAGGTTACCCTGCAACCCCATTGTCCATCGAGGTCCCATTTGTGACCGCGTTTCCTCTTCCGAGGTCCGTTTTTGAACTCTCTGTGGGATTGGGTGAGCGTGTGTTTGTGTTGACCTCTATTTTGAGGTCCTGTGTGAGGTGGAGACCTCTATTTTGAGGTTATGTGTGAGGTGGAGGCCTCTATTTTGAGGACCTATGTGAGGTGGAGACCTCTATTTTGAGGTCATGTGTGAGGTGGAGACCTCTATTTTGAGGTTATGTGTGAGGTGGAGGCCTCTATTTTGAGGATCTATGTGAGGTGGAGACCTCTATTTTGAGGTTATGTGTGAGGTGGAGGCCTCTATTTTGAGGACCTATGTGAGGTAGGAGACCTCTATTTTGAGGTTATGTGTGAGGTGGAGGCCTCTATTTTGAGGACCTATGTGAGGTAGGAGACCTCTATTTTGAGGTTATGTGTGAGGTGGAGGCCTCTATTTTGAGGACCTATGTGAGGTAGGAGACCTCTATTTTGAGGTTATGTATGAGGTGGAGGCCTCTATTTTGAGGACCTATGTGAGGTAGGAGACCTCTATTTTGAGGTTATGTATGAGGTGGAGGCCTCTATTTTGAGGACCTATGTGAGGTGGAGACCTCTATTTTGAGGTTATGTGTGAGGTGGAGGCCTCTATTTTGAGGACCTATGTGAGGTGGAGACCTCTATTTTGAGGTCACGTGTGAGGTGGAGGCCTCTATTTTGAGGACCTATGTGAGGTGGAGACCTCTATTTTGAGGTTATGTGTGAGGTGGAGGCCTCTATTTTGAGGTTATGTGTGAGGTGGAGGCCTCTATTTTGAGGACCTATGTGAGGTGGAGACCTCTATTTTGAGGTCACGTGTGAGGCGGAGACCTCTATTTTGAGGTTATGTGTGAGGTGGAGACCTCTATTTTGAGGTTATGTGTGAGGTGGAGGCCTCTATTTTGAGGACCTGTGAGGTGGAGACCTCTATTTTGAGGTCATGTGTGAGGCGGAGACCTCTATTTTGAGGTTATGTGTGAGTTGGAGGCCTCTATTTTGAGGTCCTGTTCTATTATCGAGTCTGGTTGCAACGTTTCGGTACGGATTGGTACCTTCTTCAGGCAAGACTCGATTATTTGTTTCGTGTAAGGAACGTGTGACTGTATATCTATGTATTTTTGTTTTTAGGGGTATTCTCTGATTAAATATTTTTTTCGTGGAAGGAAAGTGTGACTGTATATGTATGTATGTTTGTTTTTTAGGGGGTATTCTCTGATTTGGATTAAAGTTTCGTGTCAAATTGGAGTCCCAGTTTCGTGTGTCTGGTTTGGGCTGAGAGGGACTGAGCAGTGGCCTGTGTGAGCCGTATTTATACTCTCTGCTGCAGCAGTGGGGAGGAGCCAGGATCAAAGCCCCCAGCAGTCAGGCAGATTTTTTTCTCCCCGCTCCGTGTTCACGTCACGAAGAGTGGCGGAGTCTGTGTAGGCCATAGGCCTGCTTTTCGAATTTCGAGTGCTTTGTGCACTTGGTAATCCCTATAAATTGTTAGAGAAATGTATTATTTATTTTTTGAGGTAAGTATTGGAGTTATGTAATTTATTTATGTGTGAGGTAAGTATATATGTTATTTATTAATGAGGTAAGTATGTGTTTATGTAAATTATTCGTGTGAGGTAAGTATGTGTATTATGCCGTTTTTTTATGTGTGTGGTAAGTATATATGAAGTGTATTTTTTTGAGGTAAGTATGTGTGTGTATATATGTTTTTTTTAAGGACTTGTTTATGTTTCAGGGTGCCAATTAATTGTATTGGTTGAATGAGACCCAAGGGTTAAGTTTTAGGGTCAAAGGTCAGAGGAAGGTGTCCTTAAAAATTAATTTTGGTCCTAATAAAGTCCCCCCGGTTCGGTTTAGGCACTTTAAGGGACTAATTGAGGGGCCCGACGGTTAGGTTTAGGGCCAGAGGTTAGGGTTAGGGTTAGGTTTAGGGCCAGGTTTAGGCATTTTCAAGAGACCAGAGACTAATTGAGGGGCCAAAGGTTAGGTTTAGGGCCAGAGGTTAGGGTTAGGGTTAGGGTCAGGGCCAGGTTTAGGCATTTTCAAGAGACCAGAGACTAATTGGGGGGCCAAAGGTTAGGTTTAGGGCCAGAGGTTAGGGTTAGGGTTAGGGCCAGTTTTAGGCATTTTCAAGAGACCAGAGACTAATTCAGGAGCCAAAGGTTAGGTTTAGGGCCAGGGGTTCGGAGACGGTGTCCTTAATAGAGCCCACAAGGTTCGGTTTAGGCACGGATGAGAAACGAGACACGTAAGGTCCCCAGTGTGTGAGGGGCCGCAGGGGCCCAGGTGAGCAGGCACAGGCTTGTTAGGGGAAAGAATGGGCAAGAGGTTTGAACCACAAGGTGGCTCCCGCACTTGCAAATGCACGGTCCATGAACCCACCTAGGTTACCCTGCAACCCCATTGTCCATCGAGGTCCCATTTGTGACCGCGTTTCCTCTTCCGAGGTCCGTTTTTGAACTCTCTGTGGGATTGGGTGAGCGTGTGTTTGTGTTGACCTCTATTTTGAGGTCCTGTGTGAGGTGGAGACCTCTATTTTGAGGTTATGTGTGAGGTGGAGGCCTCTATTTTGAGGACCTATGTGAGGTGGAGACCTCTATTTTGAGGTCATGTGTGAGGTGGAGACCTCTATTTTGAGGTTATGTGTGAGGTGGAGGCCTCTATTTTGAGGATCTATGTGAGGTGGAGACCTCTATTTTGAGGTTATGTGTGAGGTGGAGGCCTCTATTTTGAGGACCTATGTGAGGTAGGAGACCTCTATTTTGAGGTTATGTGTGAGGTGGAGGCCTCTATTTTGAGGACCTATGTGAGGTAGGAGACCTCTATTTTGAGGTTATGTGTGAGGTGGAGGCCTCTATTTTGAGGACCTATGTGAGGTAGGAGACCTCTATTTTGAGGTTATGTATGAGGTGGAGGCCTCTATTTTGAGGACCTATGTGAGGTAGGAGACCTCTATTTTGAGGTTATGTATGAGGTGGAGGCCTCTATTTTGAGGACCTATGTGAGGTGGAGACCTCTATTTTGAGGTTATGTGTGAGGTGGAGGCCTCTATTTTGAGGACCTATGTGAGGTGGAGACCTCTATTTTGAGGTCACGTGTGAGGTGGAGGCCTCTATTTTGAGGACCTATGTGAGGTGGAGACCTCTATTTTGAGGTTATGTGTGAGGTGGAGGCCTCTATTTTGAGGTTATGTGTGAGGTGGAGGCCTCTATTTTGAGGACCTATGTGAGGTGGAGACCTCTATTTTGAGGTCACGTGTGAGGCGGAGACCTCTATTTTGAGGTTATGTGTGAGGTGGAGACCTCTATTTTGAGGTTATGTGTGAGGTGGAGGCCTCTATTTTGAGGACCTGTGAGGTGGAGACCTCTATTTTGAGGTCATGTGTGAGGCGGAGACCTCTATTTTGAGGTTATGTGTGAGTTGGAGGCCTCTATTTTGAGGTCCTGTTCTATTATCGAGTCTGGTTGCAACGTTTCGGTACGGATTGGTACCTTCTTCAGGCAAGACTCGATTATTTGTTTCGTGTAAGGAACGTGTGACTGTATATCTATGTATTTTTGTTTTTAGGGGTATTCTCTGATTAAATATTTTTTTCGTGGAAGGAAAGTGTGACTGTATATGTATGTATGTTTGTTTTTTAGGGGGGTATTCTCTGATTTGGATTAAAGTTTCGTGTCAAATTGGAGTCCCAGTTTCGTGTGTCTGGTTTGGGCTGAGAGGGACTGAGCAGTGGCCTGTGTGAGCCGTATTTATACTCTCTGCTGCAGCAGTGGGGAGGAGCCAGGATCAAAGCCCCCAGCAGTCAGGCAGATTTTTTTCTCCCCGCTCCGTGTTCACGTCACGAAGAGTGGCGGAGTCTGTGTAGGCCATAGGCCTGCTTTTCGAATTTCGAGTGCTTTGTGCACTTGGTAATCCCTATAAATTGTTAGAGAAATGTATTATTTATTTTTTGAGGTAAGTATTGGAGTTATGTAATTTATTTATGTGTGAGGTAAGTATATATGTTATTTATTAATGAGGTAAGTATGTGTTTATGTAAATTATTCGTGTGAGGTAAGTATGTGTATTATGCCGTTTTTTTATGTGTGTGGTAAGTATATATGAAGTGTATTTTTTTGAGGTAAGTATGTGTGTGTATATATGTTTTTTTTAAGGACTTGTTTATGTTTCAGGGTGCCAATTAATTGTATTGGTTGAATGAGACCCAAGGGTTAAGTTTTAGGGTCAAAGGTCAGAGGAAGGTGTCCTTAAAAATTAATTTTGGTCCTAATAAAGTCCCCCCGGTTCGGTTTAGGCACTTTAAGGGACTAATTGAGGGGCCCGACGGTTAGGTTTAGGGCCAGAGGTTAGGGTTAGGGTTAGGTTTAGGGCCAGGTTTAGGCATTTTCAAGAGACCAGAGACTAATTGAGGGGCCAAAGGTTAGGTTTAGGGCCAGAGGTTAGGGTTAGGGTTAGGGTCAGGGCCAGGTTTAGGCATTTTCAAGAGACCAGAGACTAATTGGGGGGCCAAAGGTTAGGTTTAGGGCCAGAGGTTAGGGTTAGGGTTAGGGCCAGTTTTAGGCATTTTCAAGAGACCAGAGACTAATTCAGGAGCCAAAGGTTAGGTTTAGGGCCAGGGGTTCGGAGACGGTGTCCTTAATAGAGCCCACAAGGTTCGGTTTAGGCACGGATGAGAAACGAGACACGTAAGGTCCCCAGTGTGTGAGGGGCCGCAGGGGCCCAGGTGAGCAGGCACAGGCTTGTTAGGGGAAAGAATGGGCAAGAGGTTTGAACCACAAGGTGGCTCCCGCACTTGCAAATGCACGGTCCATGAACCCACCTAGGTTACCCTGCAACCCCATTGTCCATCGAGGTCCCATTTGTGACCGCGTTTCCTCTTCCGAGGTCCGTTTTTGAACTCTCTGTGGGATTGGGTGAGCGTGTGTTTGTGTTGACCTCTATTTTGAGGTCCTGTGTGAGGTGGAGACCTCTATTTTGAGGTTATGTGTGAGGTGGAGGCCTCTATTTTGAGGACCTATGTGAGGTGGAGACCTCTATTTTGAGGTCATGTGTGAGGTGGAGACCTCTATTTTGAGGTTATGTGTGAGGTGGAGGCCTCTATTTTGAGGATCTATGTGAGGTGGAGACCTCTATTTTGAGGTTATGTGTGAGGTGGAGGCCTCTATTTTGAGGACCTATGTGAGGTAGGAGACCTCTATTTTGAGGTTATGTGTGAGGTGGAGGCCTCTATTTTGAGGACCTATGTGAGGTAGGAGACCTCTATTTTGAGGTTATGTGTGAGGTGGAGGCCTCTATTTTGAGGACCTATGTGAGGTAGGAGACCTCTATTTTGAGGTTATGTATGAGGTGGAGGCCTCTATTTTGAGGACCTATGTGAGGTAGGAGACCTCTATTTTGAGGTTATGTATGAGGTGGAGGCCTCTATTTTGAGGACCTATGTGAGGTGGAGACCTCTATTTTGAGGTTATGTGTGAGGTGGAGGCCTCTATTTTGAGGACCTATGTGAGGTGGAGACCTCTATTTTGAGGTCACGTGTGAGGTGGAGGCCTCTATTTTGAGGACCTATGTGAGGTGGAGACCTCTATTTTGAGGTTATGTGTGAGGTGGAGGCCTCTATTTTGAGGTTATGTGTGAGGTGGAGGCCTCTATTTTGAGGACCTATGTGAGGTGGAGACCTCTATTTTGAGGTCACGTGTGAGGCGGAGACCTCTATTTTGAGGTTATGTGTGAGGTGGAGACCTCTATTTTGAGGTTATGTGTGAGGTGGAGGCCTCTATTTTGAGGACCTGTGAGGTGGAGACCTCTATTTTGAGGTCATGTGTGAGGCGGAGACCTCTATTTTGAGGTTATGTGTGAGTTGGAGGCCTCTATTTTGAGGTCCTGTTCTATTATCGAGTCTGGTTGCAACGTTTCGGTACGGATTGGTACCTTCTTCAGGCAAGACTCGATTATTTGTTTCGTGTAAGGAACGTGTGACTGTATATCTATGTATTTTTGTTTTTAGGGGTATTCTCTGATTAAATATTTTTTTCGTGGAAGGAAAGTGTGACTGTATATGTATGTATGTTTGTTTTTTAGGGGGTATTCTCTGATTTGGATTAAAGTTTCGTGTCAAATTGGAGTCCCAGTTTCGTGTGTCTGGTTTGGGCTGAGAGGGACTGAGCAGTGGCCTGTGTGAGCCGTATTTATACTCTCTGCTGCAGCAGTGGGGAGGAGCCAGGATCAAAGCCCCCAGCAGTCAGGCAGATTTTTTTCTCCCCGCTCCGTGTTCACGTCACGAAGAGTGGCGGAGTCTGTGTAGGCCATAGGCCTGCTTTTCGAATTTCGAGTGCTTTGTGCACTTGGTAATCCCTATAAATTGTTAGAGAAATGTATTATTTATTTTTTGAGGTAAGTATTGGAGTTATGTAATTTATTTATGTGTGAGGTAAGTATATATGTTATTTATTAATGAGGTAAGTATGTGTTTATGTAAATTATTCGTGTGAGGTAAGTATGTGTATTATGCCGTTTTTTTATGTGTGTGGTAAGTATATATGAAGTGTATTTTTTTGAGGTAAGTATGTGTGTGTATATATGTTTTTTTTAAGGACTTGTTTATGTTTCAGGGTGCCAATTAATTGTATTGGTTGAATGAGACCCAAGGGTTAAGTTTTAGGGTCAAAGGTCAGAGGAAGGTGTCCTTAAAAATTAATTTTGGTCCTAATAAAGTCCCCCCGGTTCGGTTTAGGCACTTTAAGGGACTAATTGAGGGGCCCGACGGTTAGGTTTAGGGCCAGAGGTTAGGGTTAGGGTTAGGTTTAGGGCCAGGTTTAGGCATTTTCAAGAGACCAGGGTTAGGGTTAGGGTTAGGGTTAGGGTTAGGGTTAGGGTTAGGGTTAGGGTTAGGGTTAGGGTAAGGGTTAGGGTTAGGGTAAGGGTTAGGGTTAGGGTTAGGGTTAGGGTTAGGGTTAGGGTTAGGGTTGGGGTTTGGGATCGGGTTAGGGTTAGGGTTGGGGTTAAGGGTTAGGGTTAGGGTTAGGGTTAGGGGAAGGGTTAGGGTTAGGGGAAGGGTTAGGGTTAGGGTTAGGGTTAGGGGTTAAGGGTTAGGGTTAGGGTTAGGGGAAGGGTTAGGGTTAGGGTTAGGGTTAGGGGAAGGGTTAGGGTTAGGGTTAGGGATAGGGGAAGGGTTAGGGTTAGGGATAGGGGAAGGGTTAGGGTTAGGGTTAGGGTTAGGGATAGGGGAAAGGTTAAGGTTAGGGTTAGGGGACCCGATCCAGTGCACTGGCCATCACAGCTCCCCAGAGAGACCATGCCCTACTTCTCATTGAGGCCGTGGGGATGTCGCGTGCCCAGCCTCATAATCCAGAGGCGTTCGGACCTCCGCCTCTGAGCCACGCTCCATCTGGGGTTGGCCTCCAGGATAGAGACACGGACCGCGTCCCATCCGTGGAGGACATAGTGTCCCACCACCAGCCTCTGAGTCTCCTTCTTCCTCAAAATATTATATCTGTGCTGAGTGAACCTCACCAGGATTGTGTTTCCTGTCTCCCCAACATACTTTGCCCCACAGATGGCACAGGTAACCAGGTAAACACAATTCCTGGTGAGAGGGCTTCCCCGCAGCTGACAGTGAAAAATTGTTTTTGTGTGTTTGTTTTGCAGCCATGTCTGGTGCTTGAAAAATTGTCTGTGACCTCTGGGTGCAGAGGTCAACAGAGACGGCAGTTTAGCCTTTACTAAATAGGATTGGAGATTCCTATTTTTTCTAAAGGCTGCAATGATCCTCCTCTCCTGCAGCCCCTGTGTGTCTGCCATAAAGGAGGTGAAATGACCCCTAATGACCCTCACAAGCTTCACAGTTGACGGGGAAAATGTAGTGACAAAGGGGAGGATTGGAGAGGTCTGTGTTGGCCTTTTCTCCAGAAAAGTCTTGAGACTTTTCCTTAAAAAGGAGCGAGGGTACCCTCTAGTGGCCAGAGCTGAGAACAGCGTTTTTGTGGCCTGCTTAAAATCCCCTTTGTCACTACAAATCCTATGAAACCTCAGGAGCTGAGATTAGGGTTAGGGTTAGGGTTAGGGTTAGGGTTAGGGTTAGGGTTAGGGTTAGGGTTAGGGTTAGGGTTAGGGTTAGGGTTAGGGGTTAGGGTTAGGGTTAGGGTTAGGGTTAGGGTTAGGGTTAGGGTTAGGGTTAGGGGTTAGGGTTAGGGTTAGGGTTAGGGTTAGGGTTAGGGTTAGGGTTAGGGTTAGGGTTAGGGTTGGGGTTAGGGTTAGGGTTAGGGTTAGAGGTTAGGGTTAGGGTTAGGGTTAGGGTTAGGGTTAGGGTTAGGGTTAGGGTTAGGGTTAGGGTTGGGGTTTGGGATCGGGTTAGGGTTAGGGGTTAGGGTTAGGGTTAGGGTTAAGGTAGGGTTAGGGTTAGGGTTAGGGGTTAGGGTTAGGGTTAGGGATAGGGGAAGGGTTAGGGTTAGGGTTAGGGATAGGGGAAGGGTTAAGGTTAGGGTTAGGGGTTAGGGTTAGGGTTAGGGATAGGGGAAGGGTTAGGGTTAGGGTTAGGGATAGGGGAAGGGTTAGGGTTAGGGATAGGGGAAGGGTTAAGGTTAGGGTTAGGGGTTAGGGTTAGGGATAGGGGACCCGATCCAGTGCGCTGGCCATCACAGCTCCCCAGAGAGATCATGCCCTACCTCTCATTGAGGCCGTGGGGATGTCGCGTGCCCAGCCTCATGATCCAGAGGCGTTCGGACCTCTGCCTCTGAGCCACGCTCCATCTAGGGTCGGCCTCAAGGACAGAGACACGGACCGCGTCCCATCCGTGGAGGACATAGTGTCCCACCACCAGCCTCTGAGTCTCCTTCTTTCTCAAAATGTTGTGCCGATGCTGAGTGAACCTCACCAGGATTGTGTTTCCTGTCTCCCCAACATACTTTGCCCCACAGGTAGCACAGGTAATCAGGTAAACACAATTCCTGGTGAGAGGGCTTCCCCGCAGCTGGCAGCGAAAAATTGTGTTTGTCTTTGTATTTTGCAGCCATGTCTGGTGCTTGAAAAATTGTCTGTGACCTCTGGGTGCAGAGGTCAACAGAGATGGCAGTTTAGCCTTCACTAAATAGGATTGGAGATTCCTATTTTTTCGATAGGCTGCGATGATCCTCCTCTCCTGCAGCCCCTGTGTGTCTGCCATAAAGGAGGTGAAATGACTCCTAATTACTCTAACCAGCTTCACAGTTGACGGGGAAAATGTAGTGACAAAGGGGAGAATTGGAGAGGTCTGTTCAGGCCTTTTCTCCTGAAAAGTTTTAAAACTTTTCCTTAAAAAGGAGCGAGAGTACCCTCTTGTGGCCAGAGCCGAGAATAGCACTCTCGTGGCCTGTCTAAAATCCCCTTTGTCACTACAGATCCTGCGAAATCTCAGGAGCTGAGATTTCACCAGCCCAGCAAAGGTGTGCTTGGGATGGTGGCTGGTTTTAAAGAGCAGAGCGTGAGTGTCTGTCTCTTTAAAGAACACCCTCACATCCAGCCTGCCTGTCTCCCTGAACCCCACTCCTTTGTAGGTGGTGGTGTCCAGGAAGTCCACAGAGGTGTAGCTGGTGGTGGATTTGAGTGTGATCGACCTGTTATGAGTGTTCAGAGTGTGCAAGAATATTTTGAAGTCCTCCTCTGAGTGGGACCAGACACCCCAGATATCATCCAGATACCTGAGGTAGTGGAGGGGCTTCTTTTGGCAGGAGGCCAGGGCTGACGTCTCCCACTCAGCCATGAAAATGTTGGCGTAAGCCGGGGCAAATTTCTTCCCCATGGCTGTGCCTTTAATTTGGAGGAAATAGTCCGAATTGAAAACAAAATCGTTTCTGGTCAAATTAATTTCTAATAGTTGAATTAGCTCTTTGTCTGGTCTCTTTTTGTCTTTGAATTTATAAAATGTATTTTTGACAGCCTGTATGCCCTCCTGTGTGTCAATATTAGTATACAGGCTGTCAATGTCAATAGTAAATAACATGGCGTTGTGCGGGATTTGAAGGCTCCTGATAAGTTCCACGAAATGGTATGTGTCTTTAATGTAACTGTCGTGTTTGATGGACAGGGGGTTCAAGAAAAAATCAATGTATTCTGCCGTGTTGTAGGTGTCACTGCTGCAGTCCGACACAATAGGCCTGCCTGGAGGGATTTCGTGCGGCCTACTCCATTTCGCAGGATCCTTGTGAATTTTAGGGAGCATATAGAACAGCCTGGGCCTGGGTTCAGGTGTGCCCCTAAGGTAAGTCTTTTGTTTAAAATTTATGAATTTTTTAATGTACAGATTGTCGATAATTTTTTCTATTAATTTAATTGTATCTGGAAATATTGGTTTGTCTAATTTGGAATAATATTTTGGATCGTTAAGCTGTCTATACCCCTCCCACAGATACTGTTCCCTGTCCATGATGACCACCACACTGCCCTTATCAGCTGGCTTGATAACAATATTTTTATTGTTTTTCAGCTCTTCTAGTGCAGCCACCTCCTCAGGGCTGAGGTTTGGCTCATTATGGCTGAGCCTGAAGTGCTGGTCGAAATGAGTGACATCAGCCGTGATAAGGGCAGTGAGCTCTGGCGGTAGTGTGCCAGCAGGGGGAGTCCATGTGGAGGATGGGGTAAATTTAGGGGGCTCTGTTTGTTGTTTATTTTGGAAGTGTGAGGCCAATTTTAATTGTCTGTGGTATTGCTGTAAGTCAAATCTGCTCTGTTCTATGAGATTTTTGTTGCTGCCCTTTGTGGGAATGAAATTTAGTCCCCTGTTAAGCAGGGTCAATTGTGGGGTCGTCGGTGTGAATTTTTTGGCCAGAACTAAAACATTTTTAGTCCCCTCCTGTGCGTGCAGGCTTCTGGGGATTTCTAGTTTAGGTGCTGGCCCCAATGCTGCAGCATGAGACCAGCAGTGTCCTTCGTCCAGTGGATTTTGTCCTCCACTGTCTTAAAGGAGCTGTTGGGGAGTTTGGGGATGTACTTTTGATTTTTCTGGATGTACTCGTTCAGGCGGAGGAGGGCATCCATCTCTGAGACAGGCAGGGCCCCAGAATAATTAATTAAAGGCACCCAAATCTCCGCCTGAGGAAATTTGTTGGTGGCAGCCCTCACTGCTGCCTGCATTTGTTTAATTGTTGTCTGTTGTATGTTTTGGCCTCTGTTGTTCAGGCCGAAGGACAGGATCACCTTCTCCACCGTGGCGGAGACGATGGTCCTGGAGAGGATGGCCTCAGCGTGTCTGAAGGTGGCCCCTGGGAAGCTGTCGATCTGCAGCCCCTCGATGTCGCAGGGTGGGATTCTGGCGACGTTCGAGTCTCCCATGATAAGCCACTTTTTCGTCACACTGAGGTTCCAGTCCTTCATTTTGTTTCGTGTGTTTATGTGTCTGCTTGGTCTGCATGTCGGTGTCTGTGGAGTGCTGTCTGTGTGTGTTTGTGTCTCTGTTGTTTTGGGGGGTGCTATTTTTTCAGGAGCCGCTGTTTTTGGCCCCAGACTGAGCTTCTTTTGGACAGCTGACCTCAGTCTGCCCGAAGGTGGCACGAGGGCCGGACTCGGACTGATGTCTTCGTCCAAGCCCTCGAACACACAGGGGTTTGGTGGTCTGTCGACCCTGGCTGGAGTGCGTGTGGCCCTCTGGGCCTTAGGTGAGGTCTCCTGAGGAGCAGGGGGGAGGGGGGTGTCCTCTCCCATCACCGGGGACCAGTCTCCCCGGGCAGGCTCCGTCATGGTGGCCACGGAGGTCACCATAGTCGGGCGCTGAGGGACAATGTCCGCCCTCACGACCATGACGTTGTCCCGAGGAGGGGTCACGGTGAGGGGGACGGGGGGGATGATGAGGGTGGGGGGCACGCACTCTGTTTGAGTCGCCGTTGGTGCAGGTGAGGGTGTTTGTGTGACTGGAGCTGTGAGTGTGGGTGTCTGTGTGTGTGTGGTTGGAAGTGTGGGTGTGTGTGTGGTTGGTAGTGTGGGTGTGTGTGTGGGTGCTTGTGTGAGTGTGGGTGTGTGTGTGTCTGTGGTCTGTGGGACCCCAGCCACTAACAGAGCCTCTGTCTGCTTCAATGTGTCCTCCTCCAGGCGGCGACCCAGGTTTCTGCGGGCCCAGGATGAAGCCACCTCAAAGGGCCTCCGCCAGTGGTGTGCAGACATGTGGGTGAGTTTCCCCACCTCCTGCTCCATGACCCCCTGATAGTGGTCTCTAAGAATCAGGACCGTGGTGAAGGCCCAATTCTTAGCGTTCCCCTCTATCAGTGCCTGCGTGTGAGGAGTGGGGGCCGCTGGCTTGATGTTGTCAGCCAGCGACTGTCCCATTTTGGCGATGGCAGAGGGAGGTTCGTCCGCCGACACGTTTTTCAGGTGGTGGACAGTTTTAATGATGGTGTGTATCACACGCACCTTCCCAACAAAGTCGGGGTCGTCCGACCGTTCCTCCTCGCCACGCTGTTGTTGATTGTTCCTATTCGTGTTGTTGTACGTGTTCCTGTTGTTGTATGTGTTCCTGTTGCTGTATGTGTTCCTGTTGTCGTACGTGTTCCTGTTGTTGTATGTGTTTCTGTTGTTGTATGTATTTCTGTTGTTGTACGTGTTTCTGTTGTTGTATGCATTTCTGTTGCTGTTCACGTACTTGTTGTTGTACTGTGTCTTCGTGAACTGCTTGTGTTTATTTGTGTTGTTTGTTCTAGGTCCGTAAGGAGCCCGGGTTTCCAAAAATTGTGGCTTGTAGCCTTGGTCAAAGGTTTGGCGAAAGCCTTCGCCACGCCTGCCACGGGTAACAGAGGCGTAGGAGGGCCTCTGTCCCGGGCCAGAGCGTGAGCGGCCGTACGGGGGAGAGTGACGTCTGCTGCGGCTGTAAGCCCAGGCTCGCACCTCTCCGCGGTGGTCAAGCCGGCCACGGCGGTAGCGAACCTCGGTCCAGCCAGCGTCCTCACTGTATCCCCTCATGTCTGTACAGGTAAGTGTTAGGTTAAATCTATATATTTTTGTTTTTTTTGGTCTTTTTTTGTTTTTTTTGAAAATAAAATGAAAATAAAATAAAACCACAATTTGGGTTGTAAAATAAAAGAGTTGTGAAAAAGATAAACTAAATAACAGGCTTTGTTGCAACGTTTCGACCCGAATCTGGGTCTTCTTCAGGCAGCCTGTTTAAAACAAAACAAAATAAAAGCTATTTCTCCTATATTCTCTAACTGACGTGTGTGTGTGTCTGCTCCTAGTGAGACGTCTGCTCTGGTCGAAGGGCGAAGAGAGAGTGAGGAGAGACGTGTGTATCTCCCCTCAGTACCTCTGCTCAGGCCCCTCCCTCGCAGACACACAGTCAGAGAATCCTGCTCTGCATCTTTCGGATTCGAATTTTGAATTTCAGCCAATGAGAGAGCAGGATTCTTAATAATAGTTTTTTGGGGTTATATTTATTATATTTTATTAAAATTGTAATTTAAATTGATCTTTGACTATGTGTTGTTTGTTTTGGTGTGTTTTTTTCAAATTTTGGTGTTTGTATTCGATGAGTTTATTTAGTTTTTGTAGATAGGAGGTAAGTATTAGGTCTTTAGGGTGTGTATTAATATTTCTTTTTCAGGTAAGGTAAGTATAGAAAATGATGTATATTTTTATTAATGTTTCCTTTCCAGGAATGGTAAGTATTATGTTTTGTTATTTTTATTATATTATTATTTACATTAGGTGGGGATTTGAGGGTCAGGCACGTCTCGTACGTGAGAGCTGGAGGCACGGGCGTGTTAGGGTTGGGGTTTGGGATCGGGTTAGGGTTAGGGGTTAGGGTTAGGGTTAGGGTTAAGGTAGGGTTAGGGTTAGGGTTAGGGGTTAGGGTTAGGGTTAGGGATAGGGGAAGGGTTAGGGTTAGGGTTAGGGATAGGGGAAGGGTTAAGGTTAGGGTTAGGGGTTAGGGTTAGGGTTAGGGATAGGGGAAGGGTTAGGGTTAGGGTTAGGGATAGGGGAAGGGTTAGGGTTAGGGATAGGGGAAGGGTTAAGGTTAGGGTTAGGGGTTAGGGTTAGGGATAGGGGACCCGATCCAGTGCGCTGGCCATCACAGCTCCCCAGAGAGATCATGCCCTACCTCTCATTGAGGCCGTGGGGATGTCGCGTGCCCAGCCTCATGATCCAGAGGCGTTCGGACCTCTGCCTCTGAGCCACGCTCCATCTAGGGTCGGCCTCAAGGACAGAGACACGGACCGCGTCCCATCCGTGGAGGACATAGTGTCCCACCACCAGCCTCTGAGTCTCCTTCTTTCTCAAAATGTTGTGCCGATGCTGAGTGAACCTCACCAGGATTGTGTTTCCTGTCTCCCCAACATACTTTGCCCCACAGGTAGCACAGGTAATCAGGTAAACACAATTCCTGGTGAGAGGGCTTCCCCGCAGCTGGCAGCGAAAAATTGTGTTTGTCTTTGTATTTTGCAGCCATGTCTGGTGCTTGAAAAATTGTCTGTGACCTCTGGGTGCAGAGGTCAACAGAGATGGCAGTTTAGCCTTCACTAAATAGGATTGGAGATTCCTATTTTTTCGATAGGCTGCGATGATCCTCCTCTCCTGCAGCCCCTGTGTGTCTGCCATAAAGGAGGTGAAATGACTCCTAATTACTCTAACCAGCTTCACAGTTGACGGGGAAAATGTAGTGACAAAGGGGAGAATTGGAGAGGTCTGTTCAGGCCTTTTCTCCTGAAAAGTTTTAAAACTTTTCCTTAAAAAGGAGCGAGAGTACCCTCTTGTGGCCAGAGCCGAGAATAGCACTCTCGTGGCCTGTCTAAAATCCCCTTTGTCACTACAGATCCTGCGAAATCTCAGGAGCTGAGATTTCACCAGCCCAGCAAAGGTGTGCTTGGGATGGTGGCTGGTTTTAAAGAGCAGAGCGTGAGTGTCTGTCTCTTTAAAGAACACCCTCACATCCAGCCTGCCTGTCTCCCTGAACCCCACTCCTTTGTAGGTGGTGGTGTCCAGGAAGTCCACAGAGGTGTAGCTGGTGGTGGATTTGAGTGTGATCGACCTGTTATGAGTGTTCAGAGTGTGCAAGAATATTTTGAAGTCCTCCTCTGAGTGGGACCAGACACCCCAGATATCATCCAGATACCTGAGGTAGTGGAGGGGCTTCTTTTGGCAGGAGGCCAGGGCTGACGTCTCCCACTCAGCCATGAAAATGTTGGCGTAAGCCGGGGCAAATTTCTTCCCCATGGCTGTGCCTTTAATTTGGAGGAAATAGTCCGAATTGAAAACAAAATCGTTTCTGGTCAAATTAATTTCTAATAGTTGAATTAGCTCTTTGTCTGGTCTCTTTTTGTCTTTGAATTTATAAAATGTATTTTTGACAGCCTGTATGCCCTCCTGTGTGTCAATATTAGTATACAGGCTGTCAATGTCAATAGTAAATAACATGGCGTTGTGCGGGATTTGAAGGCTCCTGATAAGTTCCACGAAATGGTATGTGTCTTTAATGTAACTGTCGTGTTTGATGGACAGGGGGTTCAAGAAAAAATCAATGTATTCTGCCGTGTTGTAGGTGTCACTGCTGCAGTCCGACACAATAGGCCTGCCTGGAGGGATTTCGTGCGGCCTACTCCATTTCGCAGGATCCTTGTGAATTTTAGGGAGCATATAGAACAGCCTGGGCCTGGGTTCAGGTGTGCCCCTAAGGTAAGTCTTTTGTTTAAAATTTATGAATTTTTTAATGTACAGATTGTCGATAATTTTTTCTATTAATTTAATTGTATCTGGAAATATTGGTTTGTCTAATTTGGAATAATATTTTGGATCGTTAAGCTGTCTATACCCCTCCCACAGATACTGTTCCCTGTCCATGATGACCACCACACTGCCCTTATCAGCTGGCTTGATAACAATATTTTTATTGTTTTTCAGCTCTTCTAGTGCAGCCACCTCCTCAGGGCTGAGGTTTGGCTCATTATGGCTGAGCCTGAAGTGCTGGTCGAAATGAGTGACATCAGCCGTGATAAGGGCAGTGAGCTCTGGCGGTAGTGTGCCAGCAGGGGGAGTCCATGTGGAGGATGGGGTAAATTTAGGGGGCTCTGTTTGTTGTTTATTTTGGAAGTGTGAGGCCAATTTTAATTGTCTGTGGTATTGCTGTAAGTCAAATCTGCTCTGTTCTATGAGATTTTTGTTGCTGCCCTTTGTGGGAATGAAATTTAGTCCCCTGTTAAGCAGGGTCAATTGTGGGGTCGTCGGTGTGAATTTTTTGGCCAGAACTAAAACATTTTTAGTCCCCTCCTGTGCGTGCAGGCTTCTGGGGATTTCTAGTTTAGGTGCTGGCCCCAATGCTGCAGCATGAGACCAGCAGTGTCCTTCGTCCAGTGGATTTTGTCCTCCACTGTCTTAAAGGAGCTGTTGGGGAGTTTGGGGATGTACTTTTGATTTTTCTGGATGTACTCGTTCAGGCGGAGGAGGGCATCCATCTCTGAGACAGGCAGGGCCCCAGAATAATTAATTAAAGGCACCCAAATCTCCGCCTGAGGAAATTTGTTGGTGGCAGCCCTCACTGCTGCCTGCATTTGTTTAATTGTTGTCTGTTGTATGTTTTGGCCTCTGTTGTTCAGGCCGAAGGACAGGATCACCTTCTCCACCGTGGCGGAGACGATGGTCCTGGAGAGGATGGCCTCAGCGTGTCTGAAGGTGGCCCCTGGGAAGCTGTCGATCTGCAGCCCCTCGATGTCGCAGGGTGGGATTCTGGCGACGTTCGAGTCTCCCATGATAAGCCACTTTTTCGTCACACTGAGGTTCCAGTCCTTCATTTTGTTTCGTGTGTTTATGTGTCTGCTTGGTCTGCATGTCGGTGTCTGTGGAGTGCTGTCTGTGTGTGTTTGTGTCTCTGTTGTTTTGGGGGGTGCTATTTTTTCAGGAGCCGCTGTTTTTGGCCCCAGACTGAGCTTCTTTTGGACAGCTGACCTCAGTCTGCCCGAAGGTGGCACGAGGGCCGGACTCGGACTGATGTCTTCGTCCAAGCCCTCGAACACACAGGGGTTTGGTGGTCTGTCGACCCTGGCTGGAGTGCGTGTGGCCCTCTGGGCCTTAGGTGAGGTCTCCTGAGGAGCAGGGGGGAGGGGGGTGTCCTCTCCCATCACCGGGGACCAGTCTCCCCGGGCAGGCTCCGTCATGGTGGCCACGGAGGTCACCATAGTCGGGCGCTGAGGGACAATGTCCGCCCTCACGACCATGACGTTGTCCCGAGGAGGGGTCACGGTGAGGGGGACGGGGGGGATGATGAGGGTGGGGGGCACGCACTCTGTTTGAGTCGCCGTTGGTGCAGGTGAGGGTGTTTGTGTGACTGGAGCTGTGAGTGTGGGTGTCTGTGTGTGTGTGGTTGGAAGTGTGGGTGTGTGTGTGGTTGGTAGTGTGGGTGTGTGTGTGGGTGCTTGTGTGAGTGTGGGTGTGTGTGTGTCTGTGGTCTGTGGGACCCCAGCCACTAACAGAGCCTCTGTCTGCTTCAATGTGTCCTCCTCCAGGCGGCGACCCAGGTTTCTGCGGGCCCAGGATGAAGCCACCTCAAAGGGCCTCCGCCAGTGGTGTGCAGACATGTGGGTGAGTTTCCCCACCTCCTGCTCCATGACCCCCTGATAGTGGTCTCTAAGAATCAGGACCGTGGTGAAGGCCCAATTCTTAGCGTTCCCCTCTATCAGTGCCTGCGTGTGAGGAGTGGGGGCCGCTGGCTTGATGTTGTCAGCCAGCGACTGTCCCATTTTGGCGATGGCAGAGGGAGGTTCGTCCGCCGACACGTTTTTCAGGTGGTGGACAGTTTTAATGATGGTGTGTATCACACGCACCTTCCCAACAAAGTCGGGGTCGTCCGACCGTTCCTCCTCGCCACGCTGTTGTTGATTGTTCCTATTCGTGTTGTTGTACGTGTTCCTGTTGTTGTATGTGTTCCTGTTGCTGTATGTGTTCCTGTTGTCGTACGTGTTCCTGTTGTTGTATGTGTTTCTGTTGTTGTATGTATTTCTGTTGTTGTACGTGTTTCTGTTGTTGTATGCATTTCTGTTGCTGTTCACGTACTTGTTGTTGTACTGTGTCTTCGTGAACTGCTTGTGTTTATTTGTGTTGTTTGTTCTAGGTCCGTAAGGAGCCCGGGTTTCCAAAAATTGTGGCTTGTAGCCTTGGTCAAAGGTTTGGCGAAAGCCTTCGCCACGCCTGCCACGGGTAACAGAGGCGTAGGAGGGCCTCTGTCCCGGGCCAGAGCGTGAGCGGCCGTACGGGGGAGAGTGACGTCTGCTGCGGCTGTAAGCCCAGGCTCGCACCTCTCCGCGGTGGTCAAGCCGGCCACGGCGGTAGCGAACCTCGGTCCAGCCAGCGTCCTCACTGTATCCCCTCATGTCTGTACAGGTAAGTGTTAGGTTAAATCTATATATTTTTGTTTTTTTTGGTCTTTTTTTGTTTTTTTTGAAAATAAAATGAAAATAAAATAAAACCACAATTTGGGTTGTAAAATAAAAGAGTTGTGAAAAAGATAAACTAAATAACAGGCTTTGTTGCAACGTTTCGACCCGAATCTGGGTCTTCTTCAGGCAGCCTGTTTAAAACAAAACAAAATAAAAGCTATTTCTCCTATATTCTCTAACTGACGTGTGTGTGTGTCTGCTCCTAGTGAGACGTCTGCTCTGGTCGAAGGGCGAAGAGAGAGTGAGGAGAGACGTGTGTATCTCCCCTCAGTACCTCTGCTCAGGCCCCTCCCTCGCAGACACACAGTCAGAGAATCCTGCTCTGCATCTTTCGGATTCGAATTTTGAATTTCAGCCAATGAGAGAGCAGGATTCTTAATAATAGTTTTTTGGGGTTATATTTATTATATTTTATTAAAATTGTAATTTAAATTGATCTTTGACTATGTGTTGTTTGTTTTGGTGTGTTTTTTTCAAATTTTGGTGTTTGTATTCGATGAGTTTATTTAGTTTTTGTAGATAGGAGGTAAGTATTAGGTCTTTAGGGTGTGTATTAATATTTCTTTTTCAGGTAAGGTAAGTATAGAAAATGATGTATATTTTTATTAATGTTTCCTTTCCAGGAATGGTAAGTATTATGTTTTGTTATTTTTATTATATTATTATTTACATTAGGTGGGGATTTGAGGGTCAGGCACGTCTCGTACGTGAGAGCTGGAGGCACGGGCGTGTTAGGGTTGGGGTTTGGGATCGGGTTAGGGTTAGGGGTTAGGGTTAGGGTTAGGGTTAAGGTAGGGTTAGGGTTAGGGTTAGGGGTTAGGGTTAGGGTTAGGGATAGGGGAAGGGTTAGGGTTAGGGTTAGGGATAGGGGAAGGGTTAAGGTTAGGGTTAGGGGTTAGGGTTAGGGTTAGGGATAGGGGAAGGGTTAGGGTTAGGGTTAGGGATAGGGGAAGGGTTAGGGTTAGGGATAGGGGAAGGGTTAAGGTTAGGGTTAGGGGTTAGGGTTAGGGATAGGGGACCCGATCCAGTGCGCTGGCCATCACAGCTCCCCAGAGAGATCATGCCCTACCTCTCATTGAGGCCGTGGGGATGTCGCGTGCCCAGCCTCATGATCCAGAGGCGTTCGGACCTCTGCCTCTGAGCCACGCTCCATCTAGGGTCGGCCTCAAGGACAGAGACACGGACCGCGTCCCATCCGTGGAGGACATAGTGTCCCACCACCAGCCTCTGAGTCTCCTTCTTTCTCAAAATGTTGTGCCGATGCTGAGTGAACCTCACCAGGATTGTGTTTCCTGTCTCCCCAACATACTTTGCCCCACAGGTAGCACAGGTAATCAGGTAAACACAATTCCTGGTGAGAGGGCTTCCCCGCAGCTGGCAGCGAAAAATTGTGTTTGTCTTTGTATTTTGCAGCCATGTCTGGTGCTTGAAAAATTGTCTGTGACCTCTGGGTGCAGAGGTCAACAGAGATGGCAGTTTAGCCTTCACTAAATAGGATTGGAGATTCCTATTTTTTCGATAGGCTGCGATGATCCTCCTCTCCTGCAGCCCCTGTGTGTCTGCCATAAAGGAGGTGAAATGACTCCTAATTACTCTAACCAGCTTCACAGTTGACGGGGAAAATGTAGTGACAAAGGGGAGAATTGGAGAGGTCTGTTCAGGCCTTTTCTCCTGAAAAGTTTTAAAACTTTTCCTTAAAAAGGAGCGAGAGTACCCTCTTGTGGCCAGAGCCGAGAATAGCACTCTCGTGGCCTGTCTAAAATCCCCTTTGTCACTACAGATCCTGCGAAATCTCAGGAGCTGAGATTTCACCAGCCCAGCAAAGGTGTGCTTGGGATGGTGGCTGGTTTTAAAGAGCAGAGCGTGAGTGTCTGTCTCTTTAAAGAACACCCTCACATCCAGCCTGCCTGTCTCCCTGAACCCCACTCCTTTGTAGGTGGTGGTGTCCAGGAAGTCCACAGAGGTGTAGCTGGTGGTGGATTTGAGTGTGATCGACCTGTTATGAGTGTTCAGAGTGTGCAAGAATATTTTGAAGTCCTCCTCTGAGTGGGACCAGACACCCCAGATATCATCCAGATACCTGAGGTAGTGGAGGGGCTTCTTTTGGCAGGAGGCCAGGGCTGACGTCTCCCACTCAGCCATGAAAATGTTGGCGTAAGCCGGGGCAAATTTCTTCCCCATGGCTGTGCCTTTAATTTGGAGGAAATAGTCCGAATTGAAAACAAAATCGTTTCTGGTCAAATTAATTTCTAATAGTTGAATTAGCTCTTTGTCTGGTCTCTTTTTGTCTTTGAATTTATAAAATGTATTTTTGACAGCCTGTATGCCCTCCTGTGTGTCAATATTAGTATACAGGCTGTCAATGTCAATAGTAAATAACATGGCGTTGTGCGGGATTTGAAGGCTCCTGATAAGTTCCACGAAATGGTATGTGTCTTTAATGTAACTGTCGTGTTTGATGGACAGGGGGTTCAAGAAAAAATCAATGTATTCTGCCGTGTTGTAGGTGTCACTGCTGCAGTCCGACACAATAGGCCTGCCTGGAGGGATTTCGTGCGGCCTACTCCATTTCGCAGGATCCTTGTGAATTTTAGGGAGCATATAGAACAGCCTGGGCCTGGGTTCAGGTGTGCCCCTAAGGTAAGTCTTTTGTTTAAAATTTATGAATTTTTTAATGTACAGATTGTCGATAATTTTTTCTATTAATTTAATTGTATCTGGAAATATTGGTTTGTCTAATTTGGAATAATATTTTGGATCGTTAAGCTGTCTATACCCCTCCCACAGATACTGTTCCCTGTCCATGATGACCACCACACTGCCCTTATCAGCTGGCTTGATAACAATATTTTTATTGTTTTTCAGCTCTTCTAGTGCAGCCACCTCCTCAGGGCTGAGGTTTGGCTCATTATGGCTGAGCCTGAAGTGCTGGTCGAAATGAGTGACATCAGCCGTGATAAGGGCAGTGAGCTCTGGCGGTAGTGTGCCAGCAGGGGGAGTCCATGTGGAGGATGGGGTAAATTTAGGGGGCTCTGTTTGTTGTTTATTTTGGAAGTGTGAGGCCAATTTTAATTGTCTGTGGTATTGCTGTAAGTCAAATCTGCTCTGTTCTATGAGATTTTTGTTGCTGCCCTTTGTGGGAATGAAATTTAGTCCCCTGTTAAGCAGGGTCAATTGTGGGGTCGTCGGTGTGAATTTTTTGGCCAGAACTAAAACATTTTTAGTCCCCTCCTGTGCGTGCAGGCTTCTGGGGATTTCTAGTTTAGGTGCTGGCCCCAATGCTGCAGCATGAGACCAGCAGTGTCCTTCGTCCAGTGGATTTTGTCCTCCACTGTCTTAAAGGAGCTGTTGGGGAGTTTGGGGATGTACTTTTGATTTTTCTGGATGTACTCGTTCAGGCGGAGGAGGGCATCCATCTCTGAGACAGGCAGGGCCCCAGAATAATTAATTAAAGGCACCCAAATCTCCGCCTGAGGAAATTTGTTGGTGGCAGCCCTCACTGCTGCCTGCATTTGTTTAATTGTTGTCTGTTGTATGTTTTGGCCTCTGTTGTTCAGGCCGAAGGACAGGATCACCTTCTCCACCGTGGCGGAGACGATGGTCCTGGAGAGGATGGCCTCAGCGTGTCTGAAGGTGGCCCCTGGGAAGCTGTCGATCTGCAGCCCCTCGATGTCGCAGGGTGGGATTCTGGCGACGTTCGAGTCTCCCATGATAAGCCACTTTTTCGTCACACTGAGGTTCCAGTCCTTCATTTTGTTTCGTGTGTTTATGTGTCTGCTTGGTCTGCATGTCGGTGTCTGTGGAGTGCTGTCTGTGTGTGTTTGTGTCTCTGTTGTTTTGGGGGGTGCTATTTTTTCAGGAGCCGCTGTTTTTGGCCCCAGACTGAGCTTCTTTTGGACAGCTGACCTCAGTCTGCCCGAAGGTGGCACGAGGGCCGGACTCGGACTGATGTCTTCGTCCAAGCCCTCGAACACACAGGGGTTTGGTGGTCTGTCGACCCTGGCTGGAGTGCGTGTGGCCCTCTGGGCCTTAGGTGAGGTCTCCTGAGGAGCAGGGGGGAGGGGGGTGTCCTCTCCCATCACCGGGGACCAGTCTCCCCGGGCAGGCTCCGTCATGGTGGCCACGGAGGTCACCATAGTCGGGCGCTGAGGGACAATGTCCGCCCTCACGACCATGACGTTGTCCCGAGGAGGGGTCACGGTGAGGGGGACGGGGGGGATGATGAGGGTGGGGGGCACGCACTCTGTTTGAGTCGCCGTTGGTGCAGGTGAGGGTGTTTGTGTGACTGGAGCTGTGAGTGTGGGTGTCTGTGTGTGTGTGGTTGGAAGTGTGGGTGTGTGTGTGGTTGGTAGTGTGGGTGTGTGTGTGGGTGCTTGTGTGAGTGTGGGTGTGTGTGTGTCTGTGGTCTGTGGGACCCCAGCCACTAACAGAGCCTCTGTCTGCTTCAATGTGTCCTCCTCCAGGCGGCGACCCAGGTTTCTGCGGGCCCAGGATGAAGCCACCTCAAAGGGCCTCCGCCAGTGGTGTGCAGACATGTGGGTGAGTTTCCCCACCTCCTGCTCCATGACCCCCTGATAGTGGTCTCTAAGAATCAGGACCGTGGTGAAGGCCCAATTCTTAGCGTTCCCCTCTATCAGTGCCTGCGTGTGAGGAGTGGGGGCCGCTGGCTTGATGTTGTCAGCCAGCGACTGTCCCATTTTGGCGATGGCAGAGGGAGGTTCGTCCGCCGACACGTTTTTCAGGTGGTGGACAGTTTTAATGATGGTGTGTATCACACGCACCTTCCCAACAAAGTCGGGGTCGTCCGACCGTTCCTCCTCGCCACGCTGTTGTTGATTGTTCCTATTCGTGTTGTTGTACGTGTTCCTGTTGTTGTATGTGTTCCTGTTGCTGTATGTGTTCCTGTTGTCGTACGTGTTCCTGTTGTTGTATGTGTTTCTGTTGTTGTATGTATTTCTGTTGTTGTACGTGTTTCTGTTGTTGTATGCATTTCTGTTGCTGTTCACGTACTTGTTGTTGTACTGTGTCTTCGTGAACTGCTTGTGTTTATTTGTGTTGTTTGTTCTAGGTCCGTAAGGAGCCCGGGTTTCCAAAAATTGTGGCTTGTAGCCTTGGTCAAAGGTTTGGCGAAAGCCTTCGCCACGCCTGCCACGGGTAACAGAGGCGTAGGAGGGCCTCTGTCCCGGGCCAGAGCGTGAGCGGCCGTACGGGGGAGAGTGACGTCTGCTGCGGCTGTAAGCCCAGGCTCGCACCTCTCCGCGGTGGTCAAGCCGGCCACGGCGGTAGCGAACCTCGGTCCAGCCAGCGTCCTCACTGTATCCCCTCATGTCTGTACAGGTAAGTGTTAGGTTAAATCTATATATTTTTGTTTTTTTTGGTCTTTTTTTGTTTTTTTTGAAAATAAAATGAAAATAAAATAAAACCACAATTTGGGTTGTAAAATAAAAGAGTTGTGAAAAAGATAAACTAAATAACAGGCTTTGTTGCAACGTTTCGACCCGAATCTGGGTCTTCTTCAGGCAGCCTGTTTAAAACAAAACAAAATAAAAGCTATTTCTCCTATATTCTCTAACTGACGTGTGTGTGTGTCTGCTCCTAGTGAGACGTCTGCTCTGGTCGAAGGGCGAAGAGAGAGTGAGGAGAGACGTGTGTATCTCCCCTCAGTACCTCTGCTCAGGCCCCTCCCTCGCAGACACACAGTCAGAGAATCCTGCTCTGCATCTTTCGGATTCGAATTTTGAATTTCAGCCAATGAGAGAGCAGGATTCTTAATAATAGTTTTTTGGGGTTATATTTATTATATTTTATTAAAATTGTAATTTAAATTGATCTTTGACTATGTGTTGTTTGTTTTGGTGTGTTTTTTTCAAATTTTGGTGTTTGTATTCGATGAGTTTATTTAGTTTTTGTAGATAGGAGGTAAGTATTAGGTCTTTAGGGTGTGTATTAATATTTCTTTTTCAGGTAAGGTAAGTATAGAAAATGATGTATATTTTTATTAATGTTTCCTTTCCAGGAATGGTAAGTATTATGTTTTGTTATTTTTATTATATTATTATTTACATTAGGTGGGGATTTGAGGGTCAGGCACGTCTCGTACGTGAGAGCTGGAGGCACGGGCGTGTTAGGGTTGGGGTTTGGGATCGGGTTAGGGTTAGGGGTTAGGGTTAGGGTTAGGGTTAAGGTAGGGTTAGGGTTAGGGTTAGGGGTTAGGGTTAGGGTTAGGGATAGGGGAAGGGTTAGGGTTAGGGTTAGGGATAGGGGAAGGGTTAAGGTTAGGGTTAGGGGTTAGGGTTAGGGTTAGGGATAGGGGAAGGGTTAGGGTTAGGGTTAGGGATAGGGGAAGGGTTAGGGTTAGGGATAGGGGAAGGGTTAAGGTTAGGGTTAGGGGTTAGGGTTAGGGATAGGGGACCCGATCCAGTGCGCTGGCCATCACAGCTCCCCAGAGAGATCATGCCCTACCTCTCATTGAGGCCGTGGGGATGTCGCGTGCCCAGCCTCATGATCCAGAGGCGTTCGGACCTCTGCCTCTGAGCCACGCTCCATCTAGGGTCGGCCTCAAGGACAGAGACACGGACCGCGTCCCATCCGTGGAGGACATAGTGTCCCACCACCAGCCTCTGAGTCTCCTTCTTTCTCAAAATGTTGTGCCGATGCTGAGTGAACCTCACCAGGATTGTGTTTCCTGTCTCCCCAACATACTTTGCCCCACAGGTAGCACAGGTAATCAGGTAAACACAATTCCTGGTGAGAGGGCTTCCCCGCAGCTGGCAGCGAAAAATTGTGTTTGTCTTTGTATTTTGCAGCCATGTCTGGTGCTTGAAAAATTGTCTGTGACCTCTGGGTGCAGAGGTCAACAGAGATGGCAGTTTAGCCTTCACTAAATAGGATTGGAGGGTTAGGGTTAGGGTTAGGGTTAGGGTTAGGGTTAGGGTTAGGGTTAGGGTTAGGGTTAGGGTAGGGTTAGGGTTAGGGTTAGGGTTAGGGTTAGGGTTAGGGTTAGGGTTAGGGTTAGGGTTAGGGGTAGGGTTAGGGTTAGGGTTAGGGTTAGGGTTAGGGTTAGGGTTAGGGTTAGGGTTAGGGTTGGGGTTTGGGATCGGGTTAGGGTTAGGGGTTAGAGGTTAGGGTTAGGGGAAGGGTTAGGGTTAGGGATAGGGGAAGGGTTAGGGTTAGGGTTAGGGGAAGGGTTAGGGTTAGGGTTAGGGATAGGGGAAAGGTTAGGGTTAGGGTTAGGGGAAGGGTTAGGGTTAGGGATAGGGGAAGGGTTAGGGTTAGGGTTAGGGATAGGGGAAGGGTTAGGGTTAGGGATAGGGGAAGGGTTAGGGTTAGGGTTAGGGTTAGGGATAGGGGAAGGGTTAGGGTTAGGGTTAGGGGTTAGGGTTAGGGATAGGGGACCCGATCCAGTGCGCTGGCCATCACAGCTCCCCAGAGAGACCATGCCCTACTTCTCATTGAGGCCGTGGGGATGTCGCGTGCCCAGCCTCATAATCCAGAGGCGTTCGGACCTCCGCCTCTGAGCCACGCTCCATCTGGGGTTGGCCTCCAGGACAGAGACACGGACCGCGTCCCATCCGTGGAGGACGTAGTGTCCCACCACCAGCCTCTGAGTCTCCTTCTTCCTTAAAATATTATGTCTGTGCTGAGTGAACCTCACCAGGATTGTGTTTCCTGTCTCCCCAACATACTTTGCCCCACAGGTGGCACAGGTAACCAGGTAAACACAATTCCTGGTGAGAGGGCTTCCCCGCAGCTGACAGTGAAAAATTGTTTTTGTGTGTTTGTTTTGCAGCCATGTCTGGTGCTTGAAAAATTGTCTGTGACCTCTGGGTGCAGAGGTCAACAGAGACGGCAGTTTAGCCTTCACTAGATAGGATTGGAGATTCCTATTTTTTCTAAAGGCTGCAATGATCCTCCTCTCCTGCAGCCCCTGTGTGTCTGCCATAAAGGAGGTGAAATGACCCCTAATGACCCTCACAAGCTTCACGGTCGATGGTGAAAATGTAGTGACAAAGGGGAGGATTGGAGAGGTCTGTTCAGGCCTTTTCTCCAGAAAAGTCTTGAGACTTTTCCTTAAAAAGGAGCGAGGGTACCCTCTAGTGGCCAGAGCTGAGAACAGCGTTTTTGTGGCCTGCTTAAAATCCCCTTTGTCACTACAAATCCTATGAAACCTCAGGAGCTGAGATTTCACCAGCCCAGCAAAGGTGTGCTTGGGATGGTGGCTGGTTCTAAAGAGCAGAGCGTGAGTGTCTGTCTCTTTAAAGAACACCCTCACATCCAGCCTGCCTGTTTCACTGAACCCCGCTCCCTTGTAGGTGGTGGTGTCCAGGAAGTCGACCGAGGTGTAGCTGGTGGTGGATTTGAGGGTGATGGACTGGTTGTGAGTGTTCAGGGTCTGTAAAAAAACTTGGAAATCCTCCTCTGAGTGGGGCCAGACACCCCAGATATCGTCCAGATATCTGAGGTAATGGAGGGGTTTCTTTTGGCAGGAGGCCAGGGCTGATGTCTCCCACTCAGCCATGAAAATGTTGGCGTATGCCGGGGCAAATTTCTTCCCCATGGCCGTGCCCTTAATTTGGAGGAAGAAATCCTCATTAAAAACAAAATCATTCCTAGTCAAATTAATCTCTAATAACTGAATCAATTCTTTGTCTGGCCTCTTTTTGTTTTTGAATTTATAGAATGTGTTTTTGACAGCCTGTATGCCCTCCTGTGTGTCAATATTAGTATACAGGCTGTCAATGTCAATAGTAAATAACATGGCGTCATGTGGGATGTGGAGGCTCCTAATAATTTCAACGAAATGATATGTGTCTTTAATGTAGCTCTCATGTTTGGTCGACAGGGGGTTCAAGAAGAAGTCGATGTATTCAGCCGTGTTGTAGGTGTCACTGCTGCAGTCCGACACAATAGGCCTGCCTGGAGGGATTTCGTGCGGCCTACTCCATTTTGCAGGATCTTTGTGTATTTTGGGAAGCATATAGAACAGCCTGGGCCTGGGTTCAGGTGCGCCCATAAGGTAAGTCTTTTGTTTGAAATTTATAAATTTTTTAATGTACAGGTTTTCTATAATTTTTTGTATTAATTTAATTGTGTCCGGAAATATTGGTTTCACTAATTTAGAATAATATTTTGGATCGTTAAGCTGTCTATACCCCTCCCACAGATACTGTTCCCTGTCCATAATGACCACTACACTGCCCTTATCAGCTGGCTTGATCACGATATTTTTATTATTTTTCAGCTCCTCCAGTGCAGCCACCTCCTCAGGGCTGAGGTTTGGCTCATTGTGGCTGAGTCTGAAGTGCTGATCAAAATGAGTGACATCAGCTGTGATGAGGGCAGTGAGCTCTGGCGGTAGTGTGCCAGCAGGGGGAGTCCACGTGGAGGATGGGGTGAATTTAGGGGGCTCTGTTTGTTGTTTATTTTGAAAGTGCGAAGCTAATTTTAATTGTCTATGATATTGCTGTAAGTCAAATCTACTTTTTTCTATGAGGTTCTTATTGCTGCCCTTTGTGGGAATAAAATTTAGGCCCCTGTTAAGCAGGGTCAATTGTGGGGTTGTGGGTTTGAAATTTTTGGCCAAAACTAATACATTTTTAGTCCCCTCCTGTGCGTGCAGGCTTCTGGGGATTTCTAGTTTAGGTGCTGGCCCCAGTGCTGCAGCATGAGACCAGCAGTGTCCTTCGTCCAGTGAATTTTGTCCTCCACTGTTTTAAAGGAGCTGTTGGGGAGTTTGGGGATGTACTTTTGATTTTTTTGTATGTATTCGTTCAGGCGGAGGAGGGCATCCATCTCTGAGACGGGCAGGGCCCCTGAATAATTAATTAGAGGCACCCATATCTCCGCCTGAGGAAATTTGTGGGTGGCAGCCCTCACTGCCGCCTGCATTTGTTTCACTGTCGTTTGTTGTATGTTTTGGCCTCTGTTGTTCAGGCCGAAGGACAGGATCACCTTCTCCACCGTGGCGGAGACGATGGTCCTGGAGAGGATGGCCTCAGCGTGTCTGAAAGTGGCCCCTGGGAAGCTGTCGATCTGCAGCCCCTCGATGTCGCAGGGTGGGATTCTGGCGACATTCGAGTCCCCCATGATAAGCCACTTCTTGCTCACCCTGAGGTTCCAGTCCTTCATTTTGTTTCGTGTGTTCATGTGTCTGCTCGGTCTGCATGTCGGTGTCTGTAGAGTGCTGTCTGTGTGTGTTTGTTTCTCTGTTTCTCTAATTGTTGGTGTCTGTGGTGTTTGTTTTTCTGTCTCTACAGGAGCCGCTGCTTTTGGCCCCAGACTGAGCTTTTTCTGGACAGCTGACCTCAGTCTGCCCGAAGGTGGCACGAGGGCAGGACTCGGACTGATGTCTTCGTCCAAGCCCTCGAACACACAGGGGTTTGGTGGTCTGTCGACCCTGGCTGGAGTGCGTGTGGTCCTCTGGGCCTTAGGTGAGGTCTCCTGAGGAGCAGGGGGGAGGGGGGTGTCCCCTCCCATCACCGGGGACCAGTCTCCCCGGGCAGGCTCCGTCATGGTGGCCACGGAGGTCACCATAGTCGGGCGCTGAGGGACAATGTCCGCCCTCACGACCATGACGTTGTCCCGAGGAGGGGTCACGGTGAGGGGGACGGGGGGGATGATGAGGGTGGGGGGCACGCACTCTGTTTGAGTCGCCGTTGGTGCAGGTGAGGGTGTTTGTGTGACTGGAGCTGTGAGTGTGGGTGTCTGTGTGTGTGTGGTTGGAAGTGTGGGTGTGTGTGTGGTTGGTAGTGTGGGTGTGTGTGTGGGTGCTTGTGTGAGTGTGGGTGTGTGTGTGTCTGTGGTCTGTGGGACCCCAGCCACTAACAGAGCCTCTGTCTGCTTCAATGTGTCCTCCTCCAGGCGGCGACCCAGGTTTCTGCGGGCCCAGGATGAAGCCACCTCAAAGGGCCTCCGCCAGTGGTGTGCAGACATGTGGGTGAGTTTCCCCACCTCCTGCTCCATGACCCCCTGATAGTGGTCTCTAAGAATCAGGACCGTGGTGAAGGCCCAATTCTTAGCGTTCCCCTCTATCAGTGCCTGCGTGTGAGGAGTGGGGGCCGCTGGCTTGATGTTGTCCGCCAGCGACTGTCCCATTTTGGCGATGGCAGAGGGAGGTTCGTCCGCCGACACGTTTTTCAGGTGGTGGACAGTTTTAATGATCGTGTGTATCACACGCACCTTCCCAACAAAGTCGGGGTCGTCCGACCGTTCCTCCTCGCCACGCTGTTGTTGATTGTTCCTATTCGTGTTGTTGTACGTGTTCCTGTTGTTGTATGTGTTCCTGTTGCTGTATGTGTTCCTGTTGTCGTACGTGTTCCTGTTGTTGTATGTGTTTCTGTGGTTGTATGTATTTCTGTTGTTGTACGTGTTTCTGTTGTTGTATGCATTCCTGTTGCTGTTCACGTACTTGTTGTTGTACTGTGTTCTCGTGAACTGCTTGTGTTTATTTGTGTTGTTTGTTCTAGGTCCGTAAGGAGCCCGGGTTTCCAAAAATTGTGGCTTGTAGCCTTGGTCAAAGGTTTGGCGAAAGCCTTCGCCACGCCTGCCCCGGGTAACAGAGGCGTAGGAGGGCCTCTGTCCCGGGCCAGAGCGTGAGCGGCCGTACGGGGGAGAGTGACGTCTGCTGCGGCTGTAAGCCCAGGCTCGCACCTCTCCGCGGTGGTCAAGCCGGCCACGGCGGTAGCGAACCTCGGTCCAGCCAGCGTCCTCACTGTATCCCCTCATGTTTTAACAGGTAAGTGTTAGGTTAAATCTATATATTTTTGTTTTTTTTGGTCTTTTTTTGTTTTTTTTGAAAATAAAATGAAAATAAAATAAAACCACAATTCGGGTTGTAAAATAAAAGAGTTGTGAAAAAGATAAACTAAATAACAGGCTTTGTTGCAACGTTTCGACCCTAATCTGGGTCTTCTTCAGGCAGCCTGTTTAAAACAAAACAAAATAAAAGCTATTTCTCCTATATTCTCTAACTGACGTGTGTGTGTGTCTGCTCCTAGTGAGACGTCTGCTCTGGTCGAAGGGCGAAGAGAGAGTGAGGAGAGACGTGTGTATCTCCCCTCAGCACCTCTGCTCAGGCCCCTCCCTCGCAGACACACAGTCAGAGAGCCCTGCTCTGCATCCTTCGAATTTGAATTTGAATATCAGCCAATGGGAGAGCAGGATTTTTAATAATTGTTTTTTGTGGTTATATTTATTATATTTTATTAAAATTGTAGTTGTAAATAATTTTTGACTATGTGTTGTTTGTTTTGATGTGCTTTTTTCAAATTTTGGTGTTTGTATTTGATGAGTTTATGTAGTTTTTATAGATGGACGTGAGTATTTTGTTGTTTAGGGTGTAAATTAACATTTATTTTTCAGGTAAAGGTAAGTATTGTTAATAGGGTGTATATTTATGTTAATAATGTTTATTTTCCAGGTATGGTAAGTATTGTTTTATTATTTATTATTATTTAGATTAGGTGGAAATTTGAGGGTCAGGCAGGTCTCGTACGTGAGAGCTGGAGGCACGGGCGTGTTAGGGTTGGGGTTTGGGATCGGGTTAGGGTTAGGGGTTAGAGGTTAGGGTTAGGGGAAGGGTTAGGGTTAGGGATAGGGGAAGGGTTAGGGTTAGGGTTAGGGGAAGGGTTAGGGTTAGGGTTAGGGATAGGGGAAAGGTTAGGGTTAGGGTTAGGGGAAGGGTTAGGGTTAGGGATAGGGGAAGGGTTAGGGTTAGGGTTAGGGATAGGGGAAGGGTTAGGGTTAGGGATAGGGGAAGGGTTAGGGTTAGGGTTAGGGTTAGGGATAGGGGAAGGGTTAGGGTTAGGGTTAGGGGTTAGGGTTAGGGATAGGGGACCCGATCCAGTGCGCTGGCCATCACAGCTCCCCAGAGAGACCATGCCCTACTTCTCATTGAGGCCGTGGGGATGTCGCGTGCCCAGCCTCATAATCCAGAGGCGTTCGGACCTCCGCCTCTGAGCCACGCTCCATCTGGGGTTGGCCTCCAGGACAGAGACACGGACCGCGTCCCATCCGTGGAGGACGTAGTGTCCCACCACCAGCCTCTGAGTCTCCTTCTTCCTTAAAATATTATGTCTGTGCTGAGTGAACCTCACCAGGATTGTGTTTCCTGTCTCCCCAACATACTTTGCCCCACAGGTGGCACAGGTAACCAGGTAAACACAATTCCTGGTGAGAGGGCTTCCCCGCAGCTGACAGTGAAAAATTGTTTTTGTGTGTTTGTTTTGCAGCCATGTCTGGTGCTTGAAAAATTGTCTGTGACCTCTGGGTGCAGAGGTCAACAGAGACGGCAGTTTAGCCTTCACTAGATAGGATTGGAGATTCCTATTTTTTCTAAAGGCTGCAATGATCCTCCTCTCCTGCAGCCCCTGTGTGTCTGCCATAAAGGAGGTGAAATGACCCCTAATGACCCTCACAAGCTTCACGGTCGATGGTGAAAATGTAGTGACAAAGGGGAGGATTGGAGAGGTCTGTTCAGGCCTTTTCTCCAGAAAAGTCTTGAGACTTTTCCTTAAAAAGGAGCGAGGGTACCCTCTAGTGGCCAGAGCTGAGAACAGCGTTTTTGTGGCCTGCTTAAAATCCCCTTTGTCACTACAAATCCTATGAAACCTCAGGAGCTGAGATTTCACCAGCCCAGCAAAGGTGTGCTTGGGATGGTGGCTGGTTCTAAAGAGCAGAGCGTGAGTGTCTGTCTCTTTAAAGAACACCCTCACATCCAGCCTGCCTGTTTCACTGAACCCCGCTCCCTTGTAGGTGGTGGTGTCCAGGAAGTCGACCGAGGTGTAGCTGGTGGTGGATTTGAGGGTGATGGACTGGTTGTGAGTGTTCAGGGTCTGTAAAAAAACTTGGAAATCCTCCTCTGAGTGGGGCCAGACACCCCAGATATCGTCCAGATATCTGAGGTAATGGAGGGGTTTCTTTTGGCAGGAGGCCAGGGCTGATGTCTCCCACTCAGCCATGAAAATGTTGGCGTATGCCGGGGCAAATTTCTTCCCCATGGCCGTGCCCTTAATTTGGAGGAAGAAATCCTCATTAAAAACAAAATCATTCCTAGTCAAATTAATCTCTAATAACTGAATCAATTCTTTGTCTGGCCTCTTTTTGTTTTTGAATTTATAGAATGTGTTTTTGACAGCCTGTATGCCCTCCTGTGTGTCAATATTAGTATACAGGCTGTCAATGTCAATAGTAAATAACATGGCGTCATGTGGGATGTGGAGGCTCCTAATAATTTCAACGAAATGATATGTGTCTTTAATGTAGCTCTCATGTTTGGTCGACAGGGGGTTCAAGAAGAAGTCGATGTATTCAGCCGTGTTGTAGGTGTCACTGCTGCAGTCCGACACAATAGGCCTGCCTGGAGGGATTTCGTGCGGCCTACTCCATTTTGCAGGATCTTTGTGTATTTTGGGAAGCATATAGAACAGCCTGGGCCTGGGTTCAGGTGCGCCCATAAGGTAAGTCTTTTGTTTGAAATTTATAAATTTTTTAATGTACAGGTTTTCTATAATTTTTTGTATTAATTTAATTGTGTCCGGAAATATTGGTTTCACTAATTTAGAATAATATTTTGGATCGTTAAGCTGTCTATACCCCTCCCACAGATACTGTTCCCTGTCCATAATGACCACTACACTGCCCTTATCAGCTGGCTTGATCACGATATTTTTATTATTTTTCAGCTCCTCCAGTGCAGCCACCTCCTCAGGGCTGAGGTTTGGCTCATTGTGGCTGAGTCTGAAGTGCTGATCAAAATGAGTGACATCAGCTGTGATGAGGGCAGTGAGCTCTGGCGGTAGTGTGCCAGCAGGGGGAGTCCACGTGGAGGATGGGGTGAATTTAGGGGGCTCTGTTTGTTGTTTATTTTGAAAGTGCGAAGCTAATTTTAATTGTCTATGATATTGCTGTAAGTCAAATCTACTTTTTTCTATGAGGTTCTTATTGCTGCCCTTTGTGGGAATAAAATTTAGGCCCCTGTTAAGCAGGGTCAATTGTGGGGTTGTGGGTTTGAAATTTTTGGCCAAAACTAATACATTTTTAGTCCCCTCCTGTGCGTGCAGGCTTCTGGGGATTTCTAGTTTAGGTGCTGGCCCCAGTGCTGCAGCATGAGACCAGCAGTGTCCTTCGTCCAGTGAATTTTGTCCTCCACTGTTTTAAAGGAGCTGTTGGGGAGTTTGGGGATGTACTTTTGATTTTTTTGTATGTATTCGTTCAGGCGGAGGAGGGCATCCATCTCTGAGACGGGCAGGGCCCCTGAATAATTAATTAGAGGCACCCATATCTCCGCCTGAGGAAATTTGTGGGTGGCAGCCCTCACTGCCGCCTGCATTTGTTTCACTGTCGTTTGTTGTATGTTTTGGCCTCTGTTGTTCAGGCCGAAGGACAGGATCACCTTCTCCACCGTGGCGGAGACGATGGTCCTGGAGAGGATGGCCTCAGCGTGTCTGAAAGTGGCCCCTGGGAAGCTGTCGATCTGCAGCCCCTCGATGTCGCAGGGTGGGATTCTGGCGACATTCGAGTCCCCCATGATAAGCCACTTCTTGCTCACCCTGAGGTTCCAGTCCTTCATTTTGTTTCGTGTGTTCATGTGTCTGCTCGGTCTGCATGTCGGTGTCTGTAGAGTGCTGTCTGTGTGTGTTTGTTTCTCTGTTTCTCTAATTGTTGGTGTCTGTGGTGTTTGTTTTTCTGTCTCTACAGGAGCCGCTGCTTTTGGCCCCAGACTGAGCTTTTTCTGGACAGCTGACCTCAGTCTGCCCGAAGGTGGCACGAGGGCAGGACTCGGACTGATGTCTTCGTCCAAGCCCTCGAACACACAGGGGTTTGGTGGTCTGTCGACCCTGGCTGGAGTGCGTGTGGTCCTCTGGGCCTTAGGTGAGGTCTCCTGAGGAGCAGGGGGGAGGGGGGTGTCCCCTCCCATCACCGGGGACCAGTCTCCCCGGGCAGGCTCCGTCATGGTGGCCACGGAGGTCACCATAGTCGGGCGCTGAGGGACAATGTCCGCCCTCACGACCATGACGTTGTCCCGAGGAGGGGTCACGGTGAGGGGGACGGGGGGGATGATGAGGGTGGGGGGCACGCACTCTGTTTGAGTCGCCGTTGGTGCAGGTGAGGGTGTTTGTGTGACTGGAGCTGTGAGTGTGGGTGTCTGTGTGTGTGTGGTTGGAAGTGTGGGTGTGTGTGTGGTTGGTAGTGTGGGTGTGTGTGTGGGTGCTTGTGTGAGTGTGGGTGTGTGTGTGTCTGTGGTCTGTGGGACCCCAGCCACTAACAGAGCCTCTGTCTGCTTCAATGTGTCCTCCTCCAGGCGGCGACCCAGGTTTCTGCGGGCCCAGGATGAAGCCACCTCAAAGGGCCTCCGCCAGTGGTGTGCAGACATGTGGGTGAGTTTCCCCACCTCCTGCTCCATGACCCCCTGATAGTGGTCTCTAAGAATCAGGACCGTGGTGAAGGCCCAATTCTTAGCGTTCCCCTCTATCAGTGCCTGCGTGTGAGGAGTGGGGGCCGCTGGCTTGATGTTGTCCGCCAGCGACTGTCCCATTTTGGCGATGGCAGAGGGAGGTTCGTCCGCCGACACGTTTTTCAGGTGGTGGACAGTTTTAATGATCGTGTGTATCACACGCACCTTCCCAACAAAGTCGGGGTCGTCCGACCGTTCCTCCTCGCCACGCTGTTGTTGATTGTTCCTATTCGTGTTGTTGTACGTGTTCCTGTTGTTGTATGTGTTCCTGTTGCTGTATGTGTTCCTGTTGTCGTACGTGTTCCTGTTGTTGTATGTGTTTCTGTGGTTGTATGTATTTCTGTTGTTGTACGTGTTTCTGTTGTTGTATGCATTCCTGTTGCTGTTCACGTACTTGTTGTTGTACTGTGTTCTCGTGAACTGCTTGTGTTTATTTGTGTTGTTTGTTCTAGGTCCGTAAGGAGCCCGGGTTTCCAAAAATTGTGGCTTGTAGCCTTGGTCAAAGGTTTGGCGAAAGCCTTCGCCACGCCTGCCCCGGGTAACAGAGGCGTAGGAGGGCCTCTGTCCCGGGCCAGAGCGTGAGCGGCCGTACGGGGGAGAGTGACGTCTGCTGCGGCTGTAAGCCCAGGCTCGCACCTCTCCGCGGTGGTCAAGCCGGCCACGGCGGTAGCGAACCTCGGTCCAGCCAGCGTCCTCACTGTATCCCCTCATGTTTTAACAGGTAAGTGTTAGGTTAAATCTATATATTTTTGTTTTTTTTGGTCTTTTTTTGTTTTTTTTGAAAATAAAATGAAAATAAAATAAAACCACAATTCGGGTTGTAAAATAAAAGAGTTGTGAAAAAGATAAACTAAATAACAGGCTTTGTTGCAACGTTTCGACCCTAATCTGGGTCTTCTTCAGGCAGCCTGTTTAAAACAAAACAAAATAAAAGCTATTTCTCCTATATTCTCTAACTGACGTGTGTGTGTGTCTGCTCCTAGTGAGACGTCTGCTCTGGTCGAAGGGCGAAGAGAGAGTGAGGAGAGACGTGTGTATCTCCCCTCAGCACCTCTGCTCAGGCCCCTCCCTCGCAGACACACAGTCAGAGAGCCCTGCTCTGCATCCTTCGAATTTGAATTTGAATATCAGCCAATGGGAGAGCAGGATTTTTAATAATTGTTTTTTGTGGTTATATTTATTATATTTTATTAAAATTGTAGTTGTAAATAATTTTTGACTATGTGTTGTTTGTTTTGATGTGCTTTTTTCAAATTTTGGTGTTTGTATTTGATGAGTTTATGTAGTTTTTATAGATGGACGTGAGTATTTTGTTGTTTAGGGTGTAAATTAACATTTATTTTTCAGGTAAAGGTAAGTATTGTTAATAGGGTGTATATTTATGTTAATAATGTTTATTTTCCAGGTATGGTAAGTATTGTTTTATTATTTATTATTATTTAGATTAGGTGGAAATTTGAGGGTCAGGCAGGTCTCGTACGTGAGAGCTGGAGGCACGGGCGTGTTAGGGTTGGGGTTTGGGATCGGGTTAGGGTTAGGGGTTAGAGGTTAGGGTTAGGGGAAGGGTTAGGGTTAGGGATAGGGGAAGGGTTAGGGTTAGGGTTAGGGGAAGGGTTAGGGTTAGGGTTAGGGATAGGGGAAAGGTTAGGGTTAGGGTTAGGGGAAGGGTTAGGGTTAGGGATAGGGGAAGGGTTAGGGTTAGGGTTAGGGATAGGGGAAGGGTTAGGGTTAGGGATAGGGGAAGGGTTAGGGTTAGGGTTAGGGTTAGGGATAGGGGAAGGGTTAGGGTTAGGGTTAGGGGTTAGGGTTAGGGATAGGGGACCCGATCCAGTGCGCTGGCCATCACAGCTCCCCAGAGAGACCATGCCCTACTTCTCATTGAGGCCGTGGGGATGTCGCGTGCCCAGCCTCATAATCCAGAGGCGTTCGGACCTCCGCCTCTGAGCCACGCTCCATCTGGGGTTGGCCTCCAGGACAGAGACACGGACCGCGTCCCATCCGTGGAGGACGTAGTGTCCCACCACCAGCCTCTGAGTCTCCTTCTTCCTTAAAATATTATGTCTGTGCTGAGTGAACCTCACCAGGATTGTGTTTCCTGTCTCCCCAACATACTTTGCCCCACAGGTGGCACAGGTAACCAGGTAAACACAATTCCTGGTGAGAGGGCTTCCCCGGGTTAGGGTTAGGGTTAGGGTTAGGGTTAGGGTTAGGGTTAGGGTTAGGGTTAGGGTTAGGGTTAGGGTTAGGGTTAGGGTTAGGGTTAGGGTTAGGGTTAGGGTTAGGGTTAGGGTTAGGGTTAGGGTTAGGGTTAGGGTTAGGGTTAGGGTTAGGGTTAGGGTTAGGGGGTTAGGGGGTTAGGGTTAGGGTTAGGGTTAGGGTTAGGGTTAGGGTTAGGGTTAGGGTTAGGGTTAGGGTTAGGGTTAGGGTTAGGGTTAGGGTTAGGGTTAGGGTTAGGGTTAGGGTTAGGGTTAGGGTTAGGGTTAGGGTTAGGGTTAGGGTTAGGGTTAGGGTTAGGGTTAGGGTTAGGGTTAGGGTTAGGGTTAGGGTTAGGGTTAGGGTTAGGGTTAGGGTTAGGGTTAGGGTTAGGGTTAGGGTTAGGGTTAGGGTTAGGGTTAGGGTTAGGGTTAGGGTTAGGGTTAGGGTTAGGGTTAGGGTTAGGGTTAGGGTTAGGGTTAGGGTTAGGGTTAGGGTTAGGGTTAGGGTTAGGGTTAGGGTTAGGGTTAGGGTTAGGGTTAGGGTTAGGGTTAGGGTTAGGGTTAGGGTTAGGGTTAGGGTTAGGGTTAGGGTTAGGGTTAGGGTTAGGGTTAGGGTTAGGGTTAGGGTTAGGGTTAGGGTTAGGGTTAGGGTTAGGGTTAGGGTTAGGGTTAGGGTTAGGGTTAGGGTTAGGGTTAGGGTTAGGGTTAGGGTTAGGGTTAGGGTTAGGGTTAGGGTTAGGGTTAGGGTTAGGGTTAGGGTTAGGGTTAGGGTTAGGGTTAGGGTTAGGGTTAGGGTTAGGGTTAGGGTTAGGGTTAGGGTTAGGGTTAGGGTTAGGGTTAGGGTTAGGGTTAGGGTTAGGGTTAGGGTTAGGGTTAGGGTTAGGGTTAGGGTTAGGGTTAGGGTTAGGGTTAGGGTTAGGGTTAGGGTTAGGGTTAGGGTTAGGGTTAGGGTTAGGGTTAGGGTTA
>NW_027636428.1:0-7500 GCF_947650265.1 Symphodus melops | reverse complement strand
TAGGGTTAGGGTTAGGGTTAGGGTTAGGGTTAGGGTTAGGGTTAGGGTTAGGGTTAGGGTTAGGGTTAGGGTTAGGGTTAGGGTTAGGGTTAGGGTTAGGGTTAGGGTTAGGGTTAGGGTTAGGGTTAGGGTTAGGGTTAGGGTTAGGGTTAGGGTTAGGGTTAGGGTTAGGGTTAGGGTTAGGGTTAGGGTTAGGGTTAGGGTTAGGGTTAGGGTTAGGGTTAGGGTTAGGGTTAGGGTTAGGGTTAGGGTTAGGGTTAGGGTTAGGGTTAGGGTTAGGGTTAGGGTTAGGGTTAGGGTTAGGGTTAGGGTTAGGGTTAGGGTTAGGGTTAGGGTTAGGGTTAGGGTTAGGGTTAGGGTTAGGGTTAGGGTTAGGGTTAGGGTTAGGGTTAGGGTTAGGGTTAGGGTTAGGGTTAGGGTTAGGGTTAGGGTTAGGGTTAGGGTTAGGGTTAGGGTTAGGGTTAGGGTTAGGGTTAGGGTTAGGGTTAGGGTTAGGGTTAGGGTTAGGGTTAGGGTTAGGGTTAGGGTTAGGGTTAGGGTTAGGGTTAGGGTTAGGGTTAGGGTTAGGGTTAGGGTTAGGGTTAGGGTTAGGGTTAGGGTTAGGGTTAGGGTTAGGGTTAGGGTTAGGGTTAGGGTTAGGGTTAGGGTTAGGGTTAGGGTTAGGGTTAGGGTTAGGGTTAGGGTTAGGGTTAGGGTTAGGGTTAGGGTTAGGGTTAGGGTTAGGGTTAGGGTTAGGGTTAGGGTTAGGGTTAGGGTTAGGGTTAGGGTTAGGGTTAGGGTTAGGGTTAGGGTTAGGGTTAGGGTTAGGGTTAGGGTTAGGGTTAGGGTTAGGGTTAGGGTTAGGGTTAGGGTTAGGGTTAGGGTTAGGGTTAGGGTTAGGGTTAGGGTTAGGGTTAGGGTTAGGGTTAGGGTTAGGGTTAGGGTTAGGGTTAGGGTTAGGGTTAGGGTTAGGGTTAGGGTTAGGGTTAGGGTTAGGGTTAGGGTTAGGGTTAGGGTTAGGGTTAGGGTTAGGGTTAGGGTTAGGGTTAGGGTTAGGGTTAGGGTTAGGGTTAGGGTTAGGGTTAGGGTTAGGGTTAGGGTTAGGGTTAGGGTTAGGGTTAGGGTTAGGGTTAGGGTTAGGGTTAGGGTTAGGGTTAGGGTTAGGGTTAGGGTTAGGGTTAGGGTTAGGGTTAGGGTTAGGGTTAGGGTTAGGGTTAGGGTTAGGGTTAGGGTTAGGGTTAGGGTTAGGGTTAGGGTTAGGGTTAGGGTTAGGGTTAGGGTTAGGGTTAGGGTTAGGGTTAGGGTTAGGGTTAGGGTTAGGGTTAGGGTTAGGGTTAGGGTTAGGGTTAGGGTTAGGGTTAGGGTTAGGGTTAGGGTTAGGGTTAGGGTTAGGGTTAGGGTTAGGGTTAGGGTTAGGGTTAGGGTTAGGGTTAGGGTTAGGGTTAGGGTTAGGGTTAGGGTTAGGGTTAGGGTTAGGGTTAGGGTTAGGGTTAGGGTTAGGGTTAGGGTTAGGGTTAGGGTTAGGGTTAGGGTTAGGGTTAGGGTTAGGGTTAGGGTTAGGGTTAGGGTTAGGGTTAGGGTTAGGGTTAGGGTTAGGGTTAGGGTTAGGGTTAGGGTTAGGGTTAGGGTTAGGGTTAGGGTTAGGGTTAGGGTTAGGGTTAGGGTTAGGGTTAGGGTTAGGGTTAGGGTTAGGGTTAGGGTTAGGGTTAGGGTTAGGGTTAGGGTTAGGGTTAGGGTTAGGGTTAGGGTTAGGGTTAGGGTTAGGGTTAGGGTTAGGGTTAGGGTTAGGGTTAGGGTTAGGGTTAGGGTTAGGGTTAGGGTTAGGGTTAGGGTTAGGGTTAGGGTTAGGGTTAGGGTTAGGGTTAGGGTTAGGGTTAGGGTTAGGGTTAGGGTTAGGGTTAGGGTTAGGGTTAGGGTTAGGGTTAGGGTTAGGGTTAGGGTTAGGGTTAGGGTTAGGGTTAGGGTTAGGGTTAGGGTTAGGGTTAGGGTTAGGGTTAGGGTTAGGGTTAGGGTTAGGGTTAGGGTTAGGGTTAGGGTTAGGGTTAGGGTTAGGGTTAGGGTTAGGGTTAGGGTTAGGGTTAGGGTTAGGGTTAGGGTTAGGGTTAGGGTTAGGGTTAGGGTTAGGGTTAGGGTTAGGGTTAGGGTTAGGGTTAGGGTTAGGGTTAGGGTTAGGGTTAGGGTTAGGGTTAGGGTTAGGGTTAGGGTTAGGGTTAGGGTTAGGGTTAGGGTTAGGGTTAGGGTTAGGGTTAGGGTTAGGGTTAGGGTTAGGGTTAGGGTTAGGGTTAGGGTTAGGGTTAGGGTTAGGGTTAGGGTTAGGGTTAGGGTTAGGGTTAGGGTTAGGGTTAGGGTTAGGGTTAGGGTTAGGGTTAGGGTTAGGGTTAGGGTTAGGGTTAGGGTTAGGGTTAGGGTTAGGGTTAGGGTTAGGGTTAGGGTTAGGGTTAGGGTTAGGGTTAGGGTTAGGGTTAGGGTTAGGGTTAGGGTTAGGGTTAGGGTTAGGGTTAGGGTTAGGGTTAGGGTTAGGGTTAGGGTTAGGGTTAGGGTTAGGGTTAGGGTTAGGGTTAGGGTTAGGGTTAGGGTTAGGGTTAGGGTTAGGGTTAGGGTTAGGGTTAGGGTTAGGGTTAGGGTTAGGGTTAGGGTTAGGGTTAGGGTTAGGGTTAGGGTTAGGGTTAGGGTTAGGGTTAGGGTTAGGGTTAGGGTTAGGGTTAGGGTTAGGGTTAGGGTTAGGGTTAGGGTTAGGGTTAGGGTTAGGGTTAGGGTTAGGGTTAGGGTTAGGGTTAGGGTTAGGGTTAGGGTTAGGGTTAGGGTTAGGGTTAGGGTTAGGGTTAGGGTTAGGGTTAGGGTTAGGGTTAGGGTTAGGGTTAGGGTTAGGGTTAGGGTTAGGGTTAGGGTTAGGGTTAGGGTTAGGGTTAGGGTTAGGGTTAGGGTTAGGGTTAGGGTTAGGGTTAGGGTTAGGGTTAGGGTTAGGGTTAGGGTTAGGGTTAGGGTTAGGGTTAGGGTTAGGGTTAGGGTTAGGGTTAGGGTTAGGGTTAGGGTTAGGGTTAGGGTTAGGGTTAGGGTTAGGGTTAGGGTTAGGGTTAGGGTTAGGGTTAGGGTTAGGGTTAGGGTTAGGGTTAGGGTTAGGGTTAGGGTTAGGGTTAGGGTTAGGGTTAGGGTTAGGGTTAGGGTTAGGGTTAGGGTTAGGGTTAGGGTTAGGGTTAGGGTTAGGGTTAGGGTTAGGGTTAGGGTTAGGGTTAGGGTTAGGGTTAGGGTTAGGGTTAGGGTTAGGGTTAGGGTTAGGGTTAGGGTTAGGGTTAGGGTTAGGGTTAGGGTTAGGGTTAGGGTTAGGGTTAGGGTTAGGGTTAGGGTTAGGGTTAGGGTTAGGGTTAGGGTTAGGGTTAGGGTTAGGGTTAGGGTTAGGGTTAGGGTTAGGGTTAGGGTTAGGGTTAGGGTTAGGGTTAGGGTTAGGGTTAGGGTTAGGGTTAGGGTTAGGGTTAGGGTTAGGGTTAGGGTTAGGGTTAGGGTTAGGGTTAGGGTTAGGGTTAGGGTTAGGGTTAGGGTTAGGGTTAGGGTTAGGGTTAGGGTTAGGGTTAGGGTTAGGGTTAGGGTTAGGGTTAGGGTTAGGGTTAGGGTTAGGGTTAGGGTTAGGGTTAGGGTTAGGGTTAGGGTTAGGGTTAGGGTTAGGGTTAGGGTTAGGGTTAGGGTTAGGGTTAGGGTTAGGGTTAGGGTTAGGGTTAGGGTTAGGGTTAGGGTTAGGGTTAGGGTTAGGGTTAGGGTTAGGGTTAGGGTTAGGGTTAGGGTTAGGGTTAGGGTTAGGGTTAGGGTTAGGGTTAGGGTTAGGGTTAGGGTTAGGGTTAGGGTTAGGGTTAGGGTTAGGGTTAGGGTTAGGGTTAGGGTTAGGGTTAGGGTTAGGGTTAGGGTTAGGGTTAGGGTTAGGGTTAGGGTTAGGGTTAGGGTTAGGGTTAGGGTTAGGGTTAGGGTTAGGGTTAGGGTTAGGGTTAGGGTTAGGGTTAGGGTTAGGGTTAGGGTTAGGGTTAGGGTTAGGGTTAGGGTTAGGGTTAGGGTTAGGGTTAGGGTTAGGGTTAGGGTTAGGGTTAGGGTTAGGGTTAGGGTTAGGGTTAGGGTTAGGGTTAGGGTTAGGGTTAGGGTTAGGGTTAGGGTTAGGGTTAGGGTTAGGGTTAGGGTTAGGGTTAGGGTTAGGGTTAGGGTTAGGGTTAGGGTTAGGGTTAGGGTTAGGGTTAGGGTTAGGGTTAGGGTTAGGGTTAGGGTTAGGGTTAGGGTTAGGGTTAGGGTTAGGGTTAGGGTTAGGGTTAGGGTTAGGGTTAGGGTTAGGGTTAGGGTTAGGGTTAGGGTTAGGGTTAGGGTTAGGGTTAGGGTTAGGGTTAGGGTTAGGGTTAGGGTTAGGGTTAGGGTTAGGGTTAGGGTTAGGGTTAGGGTTAGGGTTAGGGTTAGGGTTAGGGTTAGGGTTAGGGTTAGGGTTAGGGTTAGGGTTAGGGTTAGGGTTAGGGTTAGGGTTAGGGTTAGGGTTAGGGTTAGGGTTAGGGTTAGGGTTAGGGTTAGGGTTAGGGTTAGGGTTAGGGTTAGGGTTAGGGTTAGGGTTAGGGTTAGGGTTAGGGTTAGGGTTAGGGTTAGGGTTAGGGTTAGGGTTAGGGTTAGGGTTAGGGTTAGGGTTAGGGTTAGGGTTAGGGTTAGGGTTAGGGTTAGGGTTAGGGTTAGGGTTAGGGTTAGGGTTAGGGTTAGGGTTAGGGTTAGGGTTAGGGTTAGGGTTAGGGTTAGGGTTAGGGTTAGGGTTAGGGTTAGGGTTAGGGTTAGGGTTAGGGTTAGGGTTAGGGTTAGGGTTAGGGTTAGGGTTAGGGTTAGGGTTAGGGTTAGGGTTAGGGTTAGGGTTAGGGTTAGGGTTAGGGTTAGGGTTAGGGTTAGGGTTAGGGTTAGGGTTAGGGTTAGGGTTAGGGTTAGGGTTAGGGTTAGGGTTAGGGTTAGGGTTAGGGTTAGGGTTAGGGTTAGGGTTAGGGTTAGGGTTAGGGTTAGGGTTAGGGTTAGGGTTAGGGTTAGGGTTAGGGTTAGGGTTAGGGTTAGGGTTAGGGTTAGGGTTAGGGTTAGGGTTAGGGTTAGGGTTAGGGTTAGGGTTAGGGTTAGGGTTAGGGTTAGGGTTAGGGTTAGGGTTAGGGTTAGGGTTAGGGTTAGGGTTAGGGTTAGGGTTAGGGTTAGGGTTAGGGTTAGGGTTAGGGTTAGGGTTAGGGTTAGGGTTAGGGTTAGGGTTAGGGTTAGGGTTAGGGTTAGGGTTAGGGTTAGGGTTAGGGTTAGGGTTAGGGTTAGGGTTAGGGTTAGGGTTAGGGTTAGGGTTAGGGTTAGGGTTAGGGTTAGGGTTAGGGTTAGGGTTAGGGTTAGGGTTAGGGTTAGGGTTAGGGTTAGGGTTAGGGTTAGGGTTAGGGTTAGGGTTAGGGTTAGGGTTAGGGTTAGGGTTAGGGTTAGGGTTAGGGTTAGGGTTAGGGTTAGGGTTAGGGTTAGGGTTAGGGTTAGGGTTAGGGTTAGGGTTAGGGTTAGGGTTAGGGTTAGGGTTAGGGTTAGGGTTAGGGTTAGGGTTAGGGTTAGGGTTAGGGTTAGGGTTAGGGTTAGGGTTAGGGTTAGGGTTAGGGTTAGGGTTAGGGTTAGGGTTAGGGTTAGGGTTAGGGTTAGGGTTAGGGTTAGGGTTAGGGTTAGGGTTAGGGTTAGGGTTAGGGTTAGGGTTAGGGTTAGGGTTAGGGTTAGGGTTAGGGTTAGGGTTAGGGTTAGGGTTAGGGTTAGGGTTAGGGTTAGGGTTAGGGTTAGGGTTAGGGTTAGGGTTAGGGTTAGGGTTAGGGTTAGGGTTAGGGTTAGGGTTAGGGTTAGGGTTAGGGTTAGGGTTAGGGTTAGGGTTAGGGTTAGGGTTAGGGTTAGGGTTAGGGTTAGGGTTAGGGTTAGGGTTAGGGTTAGGGTTAGGGTTAGGGTTAGGGTTAGGGTTAGGGTTAGGGTTAGGGTTAGGGTTAGGGTTAGGGTTAGGGTTAGGGTTAGGGTTAGGGTTAGGGTTAGGGTTAGGGTTAGGGTTAGGGTTAGGGTTAGGGTTAGGGTTAGGGTTAGGGTTAGGGTTAGGGTTAGGGTTAGGGTTAGGGTTAGGGTTAGGGTTAGGGTTAGGGTTAGGGTTAGGGTTAGGGTTAGGGTTAGGGTTAGGGTTAGGGTTAGGGTTAGGGTTAGGGTTAGGGTTAGGGTTAGGGTTAGGGTTAGGGTTAGGGTTAGGGTTAGGGTTAGGGTTAGGGTTAGGGTTAGGGTTAGGGTTAGGGTTAGGGTTAGGGTTAGGGTTAGGGTTAGGGTTAGGGTTAGGGTTAGGGTTAGGGTTAGGGTTAGGGTTAGGGTTAGGGTTAGGGTTAGGGTTAGGGTTAGGGTTAGGGTTAGGGTTAGGGTTAGGGTTAGGGTTAGGGTTAGGGTTAGGGTTAGGGTTAGGGTTAGGGTTAGGGTTAGGGTTAGGGTTAGGGTTAGGGTTAGGGTTAGGGTTAGGGTTAGGGTTAGGGTTAGGGTTAGGGTTAGGGTTAGGGTTAGGGTTAGGGTTAGGGTTAGGGTTAGGGTTAGGGTTAGGGTTAGGGTTAGGGTTAGGGTTAGGGTTAGGGTTAGGGTTAGGGTTAGGGTTAGGGTTAGGGTTAGGGTTAGGGTTAGGGTTAGGGTTAGGGTTAGGGTTAGGGTTAGGGTTAGGGTTAGGGTTAGGGTTAGGGTTAGGGTTAGGGTTAGGGTTAGGGTTAGGGTTAGGGTTAGGGTTAGGGTTAGGGTTAGGGTTAGGGTTAGGGTTAGGGTTAGGGTTAGGGTTAGGGTTAGGGTTAGGGTTAGGGTTAGGGTTAGGGTTAGGGTTAGGGTTAGGGTTAGGGTTAGGGTTAGGGTTAGGGTTAGGGTTAGGGTTAGGGTTAGGGTTAGGGTTAGGGTTAGGGTTAGGGTTAGGGTTAGGGTTAGGGTTAGGGTTAGGGTTAGGGTTAGGGTTAGGGTTAGGGTTAGGGTTAGGGTTAGGGTTAGGGTTAGGGTTAGGGTTAGGGTTAGGGTTAGGGTTAGGGTTAGGGTTAGGGTTAGGGTTAGGGTTAGGGTTAGGGTTAGGGTTAGGGTTAGGGTTAGGGTTAGGGTTAGGGTTAGGGTTAGGGTTAGGGTTAGGGTTAGGGTTAGGGTTAGGGTTAGGGTTAGGGTTAGGGTTAGGGTTAGGGTTAGGGTTAGGGTTAGGGTTAGGGTTAGGGTTAGGGTTAGGGTTAGGGTTAGGGTTAGGGTTAGGGTTAGGGTTAGGGTTAGGGTTAGGGTTAGGGTTAGGGTTAGGGTTAGGGTTAGGGTTAGGGTTAGGGTTAGGGTTAGGGTTAGGGTTAGGGTTAGGGTTAGGGTTAGGGTTAGGGTTAGGGTTAGGGTTAGGGTTAGGGTTAGGGTTAGGGTTAGGGTTAGGGTTAGGGTTAGGGTTAGGGTTAGGGTTAGGGTTAGGGTTAGGGTTAGGGTTAGGGTTAGGGTTAGGGTTAGGGTTAGGGTTAGGGTTAGGGTTAGGGTTAGGGTTAGGGTTAGGGTTAGGGT
>NW_027636429.1:15000-37490 GCF_947650265.1 Symphodus melops | reverse complement strand
AACCTCTCTGCGGAGCGGGAAGCGGAGGCGTGGGAGGATGTGACGGATGGACGGAGTGATGAAGATCAAGAAAACAGCAAGATGTCAGAGAGGCGGGGGAGGGGGCCGCGGGGTGTCGTGTTTCAGCTCCTGGCTCTGCTGCTTGCTATTTCAGCTGTGCTGAAGTCCTGGCCAGAAGCCCCTGCTCTCACGCCATCGTAACCCCGTCAGTGTGATGGCTCGAGCTGCGTTCACAGCGCCTCGTTGTGAACACAGCTGTGGCAGAGGGCGAACTGCGTACATGAACAGCCATTCTTTCATTTAAAGCATTTCTTTTGGACATGTCTTAAAGGAGACGCTCTGATTCAGAGCAGCCAATCAAAGAAGAGACAGAGATCTTTGATCTTTGTTGAACCAGCACAATGTACAGGTCAAAAGTCAAAGAAATGAACAGAAGAAAAGTTTCTACAACAGTTTAGAGACCAAGAGAAAAACTTCAGAGTGAGCGCTCCTCACTTTCTGAACATGTTGGCAGCTGCTGAAACAGAAACCAGAAAGTAACAGAGATCTGATTTCATCTCGGCTTCTGCAGGCAGAGTGAGCGCTCTGTCGCCGCATCACGCTGAGACACACACTCTCCTCCCTCTCTCCTCTATGCTCCCTTTCTCTCCTCCCTCTCTCTCTCTCTCCTCCCTCTCTCTCCTCTCTCTCTCCTCTATGCTCCCTCCTCTCCTCTCTCCCTCTCTCCCTCTCTCTCCTCTATGCTCCCTCCTCTCCTCTCCTCTCTCCCTCTCTCCTCTATGCTCCCTCCTCTCCTCCCCTCTCTCCCTCTCTCCTCTATGCTCCCTCCTCTCCTCTCCTCCCTCCCTCCTCCCTCTCCTCCCTCTCCCTCCTCTATGCTCCCTCCTCCCTCTCTCTCTTCTCCTCTCTCTCCTCTATGCTCCCTCCTCTCCTCCCTCTCCTCCCTCCTCTCTCCTCTATGCTCCCTCTCTCCTCTCTCCTCCCTCCTCCCTCTCCTCCCTCTCCCTCCTCTATGCTCTCTCCTCTCCTCCCTCTCTCTCCTCCCTCCTCTCCTCCCTCTCCTCTATGCTCTCTCCTCTCCTCCCTCCTCCCTCCTCTATGCTCCCTCCTCCCTCTCTCCTCTCCTCCCTCTCCTCTCCTCCTCTCTCCTCTATGCTCCCTCCTCCCTCTCCTCCCTCCTCTATGCTCCCTCCTCTCCTCCCTCCTCTATGCTCTCTCCTCTCCTCCCTCTCTCTCCTCCCTCCTCTATGCTCCCTCCTCTCCTCCTCTCCTCTATGCTCTCTCTCCTCCCTCCTCTATGCTCTCTCCTCTCCTCCTCTCCTCCTCCTCCCTCCTCTATGCTCCCTCCTCTCCTCCCTCTCCTCTATGCTCTCTCCTCTCCTCCCTCTCTCTCCTCCCTCTCCTCTATGCTCTCCCTCTCCTCCCTCTCTCTCTTCTCTCTCTCCTCCTCTCTATGCTCTCTCCTCTCCTCCCTCCTCTATGCTCCCTCCTCTCCTCCCTCTCCTCTATGCTCTCTCCTCTCCTCCCTCTCTCTCCTCCCTCCTCTCCTCCCTCCTCTATGCTCCCTCCTCCCTCTCTCCTCTCCTCCCTCTCCTCTCCTCCCTCTCCTCTATGCTCTCTCCTCTCCTCCCTCTCTCTCTCCTCCCTCTCTCTCTCCTCCTCTCCCTCCTCTATGCTCTCTCCTCCCTCTCTCTCTCCTCCCTCTCCCTCCTCTATGCTCTCTCCTCCCTCTCTCTCTCCTCCCTCTCCTCCCTCCCTCCTCCTCCTCTCTCCTCTATGCTCCTCCTCCCTCTCTCTCTCCTCCTCTCCTCCTCTATGCTCCCTCTCCTCCCTCCTCTCTCCCTCTATGCTCCCTCCTCCCTCCTCTCCTCCCTCTCCCTCCTCTATGCTCCCTCCTCTCCTCCCTCTCTCTCTCCTCCCTCTCTCTCTCCTCCCTCTCCCTCCTCTATGCTCCTCCTCTCCTCCCTCTCTCTCCTCCCTCTCTCTCTCCTCCCTCTCCCTCCTCTATGCTCCCTCCTCTCCTCCCTCCCTCTCCTCTATGCTCTCTCCTCCCTCTCTCTCCTCCCTCCCTCTCCTCTATGCTCTCTCCTCCTCTCTCTCCTCCTCTCCCTCCTCTATGCTCCCTCCTCTCCTCCCTCTCTCTCCTCCCTCTCCCTCCTCTATGCTCCCTCCTCTCTCTCCTCTCCTCCCTCTCCCTCCTCTATGCTCCCTCCTCTCCTCCCTCTCTCTCCTCCCTCCCTCTCCCTCCTCTCCTCCCTCTCTCTCCTCTCCTCTCTCTCCTCCCTCCTCTATGCTCCCTCCTCTCCTCTATGCTCTCTCCTCTCCTCCCTCTCTCTCCTCCCTCCTCTCTCGTCTTGATTCTCATCCCTGCATCTTCTGTTTTTGTGCTCACTTCTTTTTATTACTAACAATAATCTTTTTTTGCGTTTTTTGGAGAACTCCCCGGCAACACTACTGGAACGACCTGCAGTGACCTCTGAGTGTTCAGCTCCAGTCTTTAGACACATAAGCGTTAATCCTCACAGAATATATCTCAGCCGCCTGCTGCTCATTCTGCTTCTCAATAATCCTCTGATTGTGCTTTACTGGCAGAACGCTCAATCTCCGAGTCCAGCTGAGTGACCATGTAAGGATCAAAAGGTCACCGCTACGACACGGATATCTGGAAGAAGTTCTGTTTATCTCTGTGCAAACAGGTCAGACCAATCAGAAACATCTCGATGGTCAACACCCGCAGCACGGCCACACGGTTCAAGACACGAGTCCAAATAGATCCCAAGGTCATTACGGAAACTGGTGCTTCAGCGTGAGATCATCAGCTGAACACAACGACAGAAACACATCAGGTCTTTTTTTTAACCAGCAGAGAGATGATGACGTTTTGTTGAACTGTGAAAAACTGAAAATAAACCGGATGTTTTATCTGAACCCTAAGTGCTCCGTGGTAAAATGACGCTGGTGCAGAAATAGAAGCCTGACCGAGCTGAGACGCAGCGAAGCCCCGAGAAGCTCACACACTGAATAAGGTGAAAAGCATGGCGCTCTGCTAACGTGACCGAGTGGAGACGGACCCAACATGAACCTTTAACAGTTTTTCCAACCTGCAGACCGTTGAATGTTTTCAACATGCTTTCATTTGGTCTTTAAAAACTTTGAGACGTGTGTTTCAGAGAAGTCCCGGTCTGACAGTGGTGCTTGCAAACTGTTGTCTTTAACCCAGTTGGATGCTGGATCCTGGACCAGCGTCCTCTGAGCCCGGCTCACAGCGTCAGAACATGAAGAGGACAGAAACACTCGTTAATCTGGATAAAGTGCTGCTGCCTGCAAAGGGAGGAGGAACAGCTGAAATGTAATGAGAGAGCTACAGATTCTATAATCCCTGCTCAAAAGAAATGTTACGTGCTTTCTGTGTTTTCATTCGCCTTCTGTTTCCACCTCGCAGCCAGAATGAGGTCAGCACACATTTCCATTTGGGCTCCAAAGCGGGTTATTTCCAGCAATTTCTTCTGAGGCGGGCCAGATAAATTTAGCTCCCTGAGCGAGGTATTTTTAGCAAAAATCCACAACTGAGTGAGGATTTACCACACAGGGCTTTTTTCCTTTCACTTCCGTTAACTTTTAGGAAACAGATCGTCAGAGATGTGCACAGACCTGAGCTGTGTGACTAATCTACATACACACTCTCAGAGCAACAAGGACTCCAGTCCTGAACATGGCTCACGGGCACTCGGGCCAACACTCACACATGCTGCGACCTTTTAGATTACAAGACGCTCTATGTTTGTTGTTAGGCCACCCTGCTGCCCTACTTCCCCAGAATGCATCATTTTTTTCTCAAGAATATTTTTATTGAGTTTTTTTACACATTTCCAGAAAGGGAGTACAGGTATTCAGAGGTAGACATCGGGTGTGTGCAAACTGTAAATCAGCGGAAATATACAGGTACACTTTATCATTTGTACTGTACATATAGGTACCAACGTACAGAGAGGATCCACATAGTTCGCATCACACATCTACAGTTACTGGTCACTTCCTGTACCCACACACATCCTCAATCGGTAGAAACAAGGCGTAAACAATTTTGAAAAAGAGCAATGAAAGACAAAACAAGACAACCCCCCCCCCAAAAAAATAAAAAAAATTTAAAAAAAAAGAATGAAAAAAGAGAAACGGCACACTGTCTCTCGCCTGGAGCGAGTCGGAAAGTTGGAAAGTGACAGAGCTGGAAGCCCGGTTATTGGAAAGCTAAAAAGGTAGACAAGTCTGCTTTTATTGTAAGATAACCAAGATCTGGGACAATTAGGTTTCCTGATGGTTCCTAAAGTATTCCAGAAAAGGCCCCACAGCTTTCCAAACTTAATAGTTGAGTTGCAGACTGAATAGCGAATCTTTTCAAGCTTTAGACGGGCCATAAGGTCTCTAAGCCACTGGGCGTGGGTGGGCGGAGCAGCATCCCTCCACTTCAGTAAAATGGCCGCCTGGCCAAAAGTGACGCAGATGAGATTGTGCGGCGCTTACTGGGAGGGAGATGGTCGTCGTCTCCTGTGGTGCCAAAAACAGCCAGCAGAGGATTAGGTTCCAAAGTCAGATGAAGGACTGAAGACAATGTTTGAAAGACGTCTCTCCAGTGTTTTTCCAGACTGGGACACGACCAGAACATGTGGATCAGAGAAGCCTCAGCAGTCCTACACTTATCACAACAGGGATCAACATCTGGATAGAAGCAGGATCATTTAGCCTTTGATATGTGGGCCCGATGCACTACTTTAAACTGTAGCAGGCTATGACGAGCACAGAGGGAGGTTGAATTGACCAGTTTAAAAACTGAACTCCAAGTGTCCTCAGAAACAGACGGGTTCAGATCCTGTTCCCAGGAAGATTTGGTTTTGTCAAGGGGGGCCTGTTTAATAGCTGCCAGTCTGTCATATATTATCGATATTAGCCCTTTTCGTGAGGGATGCAGGTTGAGGAGAGCATCAACAACGTGTCAGGTGTCTCAGGGAAGTTTGGTAACTGACTACGGAGGAAGTGACGAAGTTGCAGGTATCTAAAGAAGTGAGCGCTCGGTAGGCTAAATTTCTTAGAGAGTTGCTCAAATGAAGCAAAACTGTTTTCTATGAAGAGGTCCTTAAAACGTTTAATGTCTGTGCCACTGGTGAAACGCAGGATCAAGTAGAGAAGGTTGAAAAAGATGGTTGGACCAGACGAGAGAGAGAAGTCATTAAAACCAAAGTGTCTCCTGAACTGGACCCACACTCTTATGGAGTGCCAGACCACTGGGTTGTCCAATGGTTTACTCGAAGAGAGAGGAAGAGAAGATCCGAGCAGAGCTAGGATGGGAATGTTTTTGCCCGATGTCAGCTCCGTAGCCCCCCCCCCCAGTGGGCAATGAGGTTGGTAATGAAAGTAAGACCAGGCAGTAAGACAGCGTATATTCGCTGCCCAATAATAAAAGCGAAAATTAGGCAGACCCAGGCCTCCGTCGTATTTAGATTTTTGGAGATGAACTTTACCTAGTCGAGGTCTCTTGCCCTTCCATATATAGGATGTTATAAGTGAGTCCAAAGAGTCAAAGAAGGATTTAGGGATAAACGTTGGTATGGTTTGAAAGAAATAAAGGAACTTTGGGAGTCATTTTGATAGTTAATTCGGTCCACTCGGGTCATGGAGAGAGGCGACCACCTTGTAAGGTGTTGTTTCACATGATCCAACAGGCTGAGGAAGTTTTCCCTAAAGAGAGACTTGTGTTTCTTCGTGACTGTAATGCCAAGGTAGGTAAATTGATTTTCCACTATTCTGAATGGGAAGTTTGTATAGTCTAATGCAGCTTCATTTATAGGGAAAAGTTCACTTTTGTGCAGGTTCAACTTATATCCAGAGATCTGACCAAACTGCTTGAGTAGTGACATTATAGGTGGCAAAGAGGTGTCAAGGTTTTCTATAAAGAGCAAAAGGTCATCTGCGTAAAGAGACACTTTGTGTTCGACCCCCGATCTCCCAATCCCTGAGAACGCCATGCAACTACGGAGTGCGACTGCTAACGGCTCTATGGCCAGGTCGAAGAGTAGTGGGCTCAGAGGGCACCCTTGACGTCTGCCCTGGTCCAGAATGAAAGGTTCTGATAGTTGAGAGTTGGTGCGGATCGAAGCCGAAGGGCAGCGGTATAACAGCTTTATCCACGTAATAAAGGTTGGGCCAAAACCAAATTTCTCTAAGGCTTTAAACAGGTACCTCCATTCGACCCGGTCGAACGCCTTCTCTGCGTCTAGAGAAAGAACACACTCGGAGAGTGAGCCTGAAGGCGAGTACAGGATATTGAATAGACGACGCGTGTTGAAGAAGGAGTGACAGTGCCGAACAAAGCCAGTTTGATCATCTGATACAATTAATGGGAGAGTGGACTCCAATCTGCGTGCCAGAACTTTGGCCAAAATTTTAACATCCACATTCAACAGAGAAGTTGGTCTGTAGGAGGAACACTCATCAGGATCTTTACCTTTCTTTAAGATAACAGTGATACAGGCTTCGTTGAATGATGCTGGAAGGTTACCTTGCTTAAACGAATCCGAGAGCAGTGAGCATAATCTAGGGCAGGGTTTCTTAACCATGGGGCCGCGGCCCTTCGAAGGGCCGCGAGCGCCACCTGCAGGGCCGCAAGGGGATAATATGTTTGCATCTGTGGGCCGTAAGGGCCGTGATCGTTGGCCTGCAGTATACTCTCCGACCACCAGAGGCAGCATCATCAGTTAGAAGTACTGGAACTTTACTACGCGACACGCGCGACACTCAGCAGTACAACCACTTCCTCCACAACATCCTGTTTAGTGGCGAGTTCTCCCAGGTCTTAACTAAACGCTGCGTATGGTCGCCCTGTGCTCGGGTAAAGGTTGAACTATTTGCCGCAAGTATTCGTTGCTCTTTTGGCGGCGACATACACGATGTCTCATATCAAGGTTCTGTTTTAAAAGACGATACAACGCGAATAGCTGCTGAAGCACACAGCCGCCGCCATTGTTGTTTGTTCTCGACTACTGCGCATGTCCAAATGTTTCGTCTTACTGTCACTGCGTCTCCGTGTAAACGGCGCCTGAATCTGAATGGAAACGTAATGGAGAGGTTCTTAAAACGAAAAAATAATGACAGCAACGGGGGGGGGGGGGGGCAGCGCTACACAAAACAGAATGCTCTTTTTAATTTCACCAAATCTACCGAACTTCATTGAGCACCTCATTTTATTGCTTTTGTTGCTAAGTTTATATTGTGTTACTTATTTGACAAACATGAACTAAAACATGGTTTTATATGAGCAAAATTAATTAAATGATCTTGTTAACTTGTGCAAGGTTTTATGCATAATTAGCCCATGTATAGGTTGATATATTGATTAAAAAACATACAAATGAAGAACAGGATTCATTATTACAACATAGTGACACAAATAGCTATTAAATAAAAATGACCAAAAGTTAAATCAGAACCATTCACTCGATTGGGCCCCAGACGACCTTGCCCTGAAAATGTTGGGCCCCAGACTACCTTGCCCTGAAAATGTTGGGCCCCAAGGTCAAAAAGGTTAAGAAACCCTGATCTAGGGGAAAGAATGTTTTAAAAAATTCTACAGGAAGCCCGTCTGGACCAGGGGATTTACCCGATTGCAGTGAAGAAATTGCTGCAGCTACTTCCTCTTTGGATATAGGCTCGTCCAGTTTACTTTTGTTGTCAGGGGGAACCACCGGAAGGTTTAAACGGTGTAGAAAATGTTCCATCTGAAAAACTTCCTCGGGGAGTTCAGAAGTATAAAGGCGAGAGTAGAAGTTTCTGAATGTGTCATTAATCTTAGAATGATCAAATGTAATATTGCCATCGTCCATTTTAATTTTTGTGATGAGCTGTTTAGCTTTAAACCCTTTTAGCTGATTGGAAAGCATTTTGCCAGTTTTGTCGCTATGGATGTAAAATTGAGTTTTACTCTTTAGAAGTTGCCATTCAATATGATGAGTCGAGAGGAGGTCAAATTTGTTTTGGAGCTCCACACGCTTTTTATACAGATAGGAGCTACTGTTTTGAGAATATTGCAAATCAGTTTCTTTTATCTGATTGGCGAGATCTTGTCGCTCCCTGTTAGCCTTCCTTTTCATATTCACTGTGTATGAGATAATTTGTCCTCTGAGGCACGCTTTGAGTGCATCCCAAACAACCAGACTGGAGGTTTCAGGCGTTGTGTTCGTGTTGAAGAAAAAGGTTATCTGATTCTCCATAAATTTAACAAAGTCAGCATCAGACAGTAGGGTCGAGTTAAAACGCCAGTGTCTCCTTGTTCGAGGTAGGTCAGGTAGAGATAGAGACATTGTGACAGGGGCGTGGTCTGATATCACTATGCTCTGATAGTCACAGGAACCTACAGATGGGAGCAATTGGTTATCAATAAGGAAATAGTCAATTCTCGAAAACGTATGGCGTACCTGAGAGAAGAAGGAGTATTCTCTTTTGTGTGGATTAAGGGCACGCCATACGTCAGAAATTCCGTACTTGGATAGAAAGCTGATGATCTGAATGAAAGAGGCTGATCTGCTCAATGTCCCAGGGTTGGAAGAGGAGCGATCCAACACAGGGTCTAGAATGCATCATTTGAGGCCGGCCAGAGGAAGCCTGAGCTGCTGGGATGAAGCAAAAACCTGCGGACCCTCAGGAGGTCAGGGATTATTCAGAACACGGAGACGGGTGGAGAAAAATAGACTGTCATCAAACCTTCCCTCTGTTCATACACACACTGTAGGACGCACTGTAGGACGCACTACAGGACTCACTGTAGGACGCACTGTAGGACGCACTACAGGACTCACTGTAGGACGCACTACAGGACTCATTGTAGGACGCACTGTAGGACGCACTACAGGACGCACTACAGGACGCACTGTAGGACTCACTGTAGGACTCACTACAGGACTCACTGTAGGACGCACTACAGGACTCACTACAGGACTCACTACAGGACGCACTACAGGACTCACTGTAGGACGCACTGCAGGACGCACTACAGGACTCACTGTAGGACGCACTACAGGACTCACTGTAGGACGCACTGCAGGACGCACTACAGGACTCACTGTAGGACGCACTACAGGACTCACTGTAGGACGCACTGCAGGACGCACTGTAGGACTCACTGCAGGACTCACTGTAGGACGCACTGCAGGACGCACTGTAGGACTCACTGCAGGACTCACTGTAGGACGCACTACAGGACTCACTGTAGGACGCACTGCAGGACGCACTGTAGGACGCACTACAGGACGCACTGTAGGACGCACTGTAGGACGCACTGCAGGACGCACTGTAGGACGCACTACAGGACTCACTGTAGGACGCACTGTAGGACGCACTACAGGACTCACTGTAGGACGCACTGTAGGACGCACTACAGGACTCACTGTAGGACTCACTACAGGAGGCACTGTAGTACTCACTACAGGACTCACTACAGGACTCACTGTAGGACTCACTACAGGACGCACTGTAGGACTCAATGTAAGACGCACTACAGGACTCACTGTAGGACACACTGTAGGACTCACTGTAGGACGCACTACAGGACTCACTGTAGGACACACTACAGGACTCACTGTAGGACGCACTACAGGACGCACTGCAGGACGCACTGCAGGACGCACTGTAGGACTCACTGTAGGACTCACTGTAGGACGCACTACAGGACTCACTGTAGGATGCACTGTAGGACACACTGTAGGACGCACTACAGGACTCAATGTAGGACGCACTGTAGGACACACTGTAGGACGCACTACAGGACTCACTGTAGGACGCACTACAGGACTCAATGTAGGACGCACTACAGGACGCACTGCAGGACGCACTGCAGGACGCACTGTAGGACGCACTACAGGACTCACTGTAGGACGCACTACAGGACTCAATGTAGGACGCACTACAGGACTCAATGTAGGATGCACTACAGGACTCAATGTAGGACGCACTACAGGACGCACCATAGGACTCACTGTAGGACGCACTACAGGACTCACTGTAGGACGCACTACATGACTCACTGTAGGACTCACTGTAGGACACACTGTAGGACGCACTACAGGACTCACTGTAGGACGCACTACAGGACTCAATGTAGGACGCACTACAGGACGCACTACAGGACTCACTGTAGGACTCACTGTAGGACTCACTGTAAGACTCACTACAGGACTCACTGTAGGACTCACTACAGGACGCACTGTAGGACTCACTGTAGGACGCACTACAAGACTCACTGTAGGACTCACTACAGGACTCACTGTAGGACTCACTGTAGGACGCACTACAGGACTCACTGTAGGACTCACTACAGGACGCACTACAGGACTCACTGTAGGACTCACTGTAGGACGCACTACAGGACTCACTGTAGGACGCACTACAGGACTCACTGTAGGACCTACTACAGGACGCACTGTAGGACTCAATGTAGGACGCACTACAGGACTCAATGTAGGACGCACTACAGGACTCAATGTAGGACGCACTACAGGACTCACTGTAGGACTCACTACAGGACTCACTGTAGGACGCACTGTAGGACGCACTACAGGACTCACTGTAGGACGCACTGTAGGACGCACTACAGGACTCACTGTAGGACGCACTGTAGGACGCACTACAGGACTCACTGTAGGACGCACTACAGGACTCACTGTAGGACGCACTACAGGACTCACTGTAGGACTCACTACAGGACTCACTGTAGGACTCACTGTAGGACTCACTGTAGGACGCACTGTAGGACGCACTGTAGGATAGACTGTAGGACGCACTGTAGGACTCACTGTAGGACTCACTGTAGGACGCACTGTAGGACGCACTGTAGGACTCACTGCAGGACGCACTTTAGGATAGACTGTAGGACTCACTGTAGGACTCACTGTAGGACACACTGTAGGACGCACTTTAGGATAGACTGTATGACTCACTGTAGGACGCACTGTAGGACACACTGTAGGACGCACTGTAGGACGCACTACAGGACTCACTGTAGGACGCACTGTAGGACGCACTACAGGACTCACTGTAGGACTCACTACAGGACGCACTGTAGTACTCACTACAGGACTCACTACAGGACTCACTGTAGGACTCACTACAGGACGCACTGTAGGACTCAATGTAGGACGCACTACAGGACTCACTGTAGGACACACTGTAGGACACACTGTAGGACGCACTACAGGACTCACTGTAGGACACACTACAGGACGCACTGCAGGACGCACTGTAGGACTCACTGTAGGACTCACTGTAGGACGCACTACAGGACTCAATGTAGGACGCACTGTAGGACACACTGTAGGACGCACTACAGGACTCACTGTAGGACGCACTACAGGACTCAATGTAGGACGCACTACAGGACGCACTGCAGGACGCACTGCAGGACGCACTGTAGGACGCACTACAGGACTCACTGTAGGACGCACTACAGGACTCAATGTAGGACTCACTACAGGACGCACTACAGGACTCACTGTAGGACTCACTGTAGGACTCACTGTAGGACTCACTGTAGGACGCACTACAGGACTCACTGTAGGACGCACTACAGGACTCACTGTAGGACCTACTACAGGACGCACTGTAGGACTCAATGTAGGACGCACTACAGGACTCAATGTAGGACGCACTACAGGACTCACTGTAGGACGCACTGTAGGACGCACTACAGGACTCACTGTAGGACTCACTACAGGACTCACTGTAGGACGCACTGTAGGACGCACTACAGGACTCACTGTAGGACGCACTGTAGGACGCACTACAGGACTCACTGTAGGACGCACTACAGGACTCACTGTAGGACGCACTACAGGACTCACTGTAGGACGCACTACAGGACTCACTGTAGGACTCACTGTAGGACGCACTGTAGGATAGACTGTAGGACGCACTGTAGGATAGACTGTAGGACGCACTGTAGGACTCACTACAGGACTCACTGTAGGACTCACTACAGGACTCACTGTAGGACTCACTGTAGGACTCACTGTAGGACGCACTGTAGGATAGACTGTAGGACGCACTGTAGGACGCACTACAGGACTCACTGTAGGACTCACTACAGGACTCACTGTAGGACGCACTGTAGGACGCACTACAGGACTCACTGTAGGACGCACTGTAGGACGCACTACAGGACTCACTGTAGGACGCACTACAGGACTCACTGTAGGACTCACTACAGGACTCACTGTAGGACTCACTGTAGGACTCACTGTAGGACGCACTGTAGGATAGACTGTAGGACGCACTGTAGGACTCACTGTAGGACTCACTGTAGGACGCACTGTAGGACGCACTGTAGGACGCACTGTAGGACTCACTGCAGGACGCACTTTAGGATAGACTGTAGGACTCACTGTAGGACTCACTGTAGGACACACTGTAGGACGCACTTTAGGATAGACTGTATGACTCACTGTAGGACGCACTGTAGGACACACTGTAGGACGCACTTTAGGATAGACTGTAGGAATCACTGTAGGACTCACTGTAGGACTCACTGTAGGACTCACTGTAGGACTCACTGCAGGACGCACTACAGGACTCACTGTAGGACTCACTGTAGGACGCACTACAGGACTCAATGTAGGACGCACTACAGGACGCACTGTAGGACCTACTACAGGACGCACTGTAGGACTCAATGTAGGACGCACTACAGGACTCACTGTAGGACGCACTACAGGACTCAATGTAGGACGCACTACAGGACTCACTGTAGGACGCACTGTAGGACGCACTGTAGGACACACTGTAGGACTCAATGTAGGACTCACTGTAGGACGCACTGTAGGACTCAATGTAGGACTCACTGTAGGACGCACTACAGGACTCACTGTAGGACGCACTACAGGACTCACTGTAGGACGCACTGTAGGACGCATTGTAGGACACACTGTAGGACTCAATGTAGGACTCACTGTAGGACGCACTACAGGACTCACTGTAGGACGCACTACAGGACTCACTGTAGGACGCACTGTAGGACGCACTGTAGGACTCAATGTAGGACTCACTGTAGGACGCACTGTAGGACACACTGTAGGACGCACTATAGGACGCACTACAGGACGCACTGTAGGACACACTGTAGGACACACTGTAGGACGCACTGTAGGACACACTGTAGGACGCACTATAGGACGCACTACAGGACGCACTGTAGGACACACTGTAGGACACACTGTAGGACACACTGTAGGATGCACTGTAGGACGCACTGTAGGACGCACTGTAGGACACACTGTAGGACACACTGTAGGACACACTGTAGGATAGACTGTAGGATGCACTGTAGGACGCACTGTAGGACGCACTGTAGGACACACTGTAGGATAGACTGTAGGACGCACTGTAGGATAGACTGTAGGACGCACTGTAGGACACACTGTAGGACACACTGTAGGACTCACTGTAGGATAGACTGTAGGACGCACTGTAGGATAGACTGTAGGATGCCTTCAATCTGAATGTCGTGGAGGTAGCAACAGAGGCGTTACATGGGAGAGACACGGTGTGTGTGTGTGTGTGCATGTCTGACTGTGTGTATGTGGAGCTCCCACTGTGTCGTGTTCTTTCTTGACTTCACAGACCGGTCAGCAGAATTACACCACTGCAGACTAAATATGAATGTGTGATGACGACGAGGCTGCATTACGGCAGCTGAAAAGATCTCCTGATACGACACACATCACTCGAGTGAGATGAAGACCAATGAAGCAATGACGACTTGCAGCGTGTTGCAGCATCAAAGCCCACGGGATCGTTTCCAACCATCACTCCGAATGATGGGGAAGATTTTATGAAGCAGCTTTACAAAAACAAAGCTAAGCGTCTGACACTCCCAAACTCCCCGCAGCCCTGACAGACTTAAACACACTCATGTGCTAACTCATCTCTGTTAGTGTGCACGCTCTGCAGACTGACTGACTCCACTTGACAGTAAAACCGTGTGGGCGGAGCTTGGCTGATTTGACAAACAGAAATAAACCTGTCTTTTCTTTATTACACAACTATGATGCTAATTATCATTATCAGGGGTTGGATTAGTTGGACGTGTTTATAGGATCTTGGACAGATTCTCTAAAGAGACAACCATGGTTAGAATCCTCTCTGGAGGAACATCTCAGCTGCTGAGTCAAGACGCCATATAAACGTGGAAACAGCAGCTCTGACACTGACTCACTCGTTCGCTTGTGCTTTCAGCGTCGACACGATGTGTCAAAGATGCAGTTTGTTGACCTTCATTAAATTCATCCCTCGGGTCAAAACAACCTGTTGAAACAATTTCAAGAACTCGATGTACATAAAGCGTCACATCATCGGCATAGAGACTCGCTGACAGAGGACAGCCTCGGTCCTGGCTAAAGGGGCATTAAGAACCAATAGAAACTGTGGTAGTAAATCTCTGCCACTGCAGCTCAGTCGGAATTGTGATATTTAACGAATGTTTAATTGGCTGAGCGAGAAACTAAAAAATGAATCCAAAGCTGGAATAAGCTGAACTTCTTCACTTGTGTTCAGGCCAGAGAAAACCAACCGTAGGTGTGACGAGCGGCACCAGGAGAGGCAGATCTGGCCCGCTCGTCTTCCTTCATCCTGCATGCACAGAGGAGAGGCCTTTTTAAAATGGCAGCAGGAGGAGAGAGAAGTACGAAGTGAGGTATGCTGCGGCTGCTTCCCACATTAAGTGGCTGATGGTCTCCTCTTTGTACAAAATCACCTTTGGCTTGAAGTTCCATTAGCAGAGAGGAGTGAGGACATTTCCTTCCCTCCATCAGAGTACCGAGGTAAAGCGTTGCCCTGCCATGATTGAATCATGGCCATAATAGCAGAAGGCAGAGGCCTGCTGCGTGCCGGAGTTCTTCCTGTTCTCCTTGCTCAGCGTGGGAACAGCCGCGGACAAAATCTGCCCTGGAATCAGCACACAAAAGAGGCCATGAAAGCAACACGAGCAGAGCAGCTAGTAATTGCTCCTTTCTGCTGAAATGCTCCATCGTTATAAAAAGGTTTGTGGTGTGAGGCTTTTCAGTCTGACAGCAGCAGAGAGAGCATGCTTTTCCAACCCCCCTTAAAAGAAGATTTTCGTGCAGAGAGAAGGGTCAGCTGCAGGCGAGCACGCCGAAAACACGTGCACCCAGGCATAAAAGGTAACCAGCCAAATCAATGAGGAGGCAGAGGTGTCGGCCTCCACCACACCACGCTACAGTCTCTGAGCTGGTCTCTGTTCAGCACCGAGCTTCCTTCCTTTCTGTACATGTAGAACAAAAGACAAACTTCTAACTTCCACAGTGTGCTCACTTTCTGCTAGCCAAGCTAACATAGCCCAAGCTAACAGAGCCCAAGCTATGGCGGCCTCGGCCTTCAGCGCTGATTTCAATCCATCAGTAATTTATCTGACAGCCATCACTGAACACTGATCACCATAGTTTCATTATTACTTAATATGTGCACTTATTTGTTCTTTATGAGCAAATGGATATATACCCTGCAGCCTGAAGCTGGAGAACCCTGCAGCCTGAAGCTGGAGAACCCTGCAGCCTGAAGCTGGAGAACCCTGCAGCCTGAAGCTGGAGAACCCTGCAGCCTGAAGCTGGAGAACCCTGCAGCCTGAAGCTGGAGAACCCTGCAGCCTGAAGCTGGAGAACCCTGCTTCATCCAACAGCACCAAACTGGAGCTGGAGAACCCTGCAGCCTGAAGCTGGAGAACCCTGCAGCCTGAAGCTGGAGAACCCCGCAGCCTGAAGCTGGAGAACCCTGCAGCCTGAAGCTGGAGAACCCTGCTTCATCCAACAGCACCAAACTGGAGCTGGAGAACCCTGCTGCCTGAAGCTGGAGAACCCCGCAGCCTGAAGCTGCAGAACCCCGCAGCCTGAAGCTGGAGATCCCCGCAGCCTGAAGCTGCAGAACCCTCCAGCCCGAAGCTGCAGAACCCTGCAGCCTGAAGCTGCAGAACCCTGCAGCCTGTAGCTGGAGAAACCTGCTTCATCCGACAGCACCAAATTGAAGCTGCAGAACCCCGCAGCCTGAAGCTGCAGAACCCCGCAGCCTGAGGCTGGAGAACCCTGCAGCCTGTAGCTGGAGAACCCTGCTTCATCCAACAGCACCAAACTGGAGCTGGAGAACCCTGCAGCCTGAAGCTGGAGAACCCTGCAGCCTGAAGCTGGAGAACCCTGCAGCCTGAAGCTAGAGAACCCTGCAGCCTGAAGCTAGAGAACCCTGCAGCCTGAAGCTGGAGAACCCTGCAGCCTGAAGCTGGAGAACCCTGCAGCCTGAGGCTGCAGAACCCTGCAGTCTGAAGTCGCAGTGATAACTTCAGACACACAAGCTCAGAGCTCAGTCCAACTTGCTGCGTCTCTCCATCACAGCTCTGACTTCGACTCGCTCTGTCTGAGCGCCACACACCAGCAGGAGAGACTCATCGTGAACACAAAGAGAGAGAGGAGCACACTAAAACCTCGGGCACTGTTTCCACACACTGTCTGACTCAGGGAGTTTAGAGGGCTGCTCAGGAGATTATTTTCTTCTGAGGTTTTGGTCCCGGCACGCCGCTTTACCCGATGAGAGCGGCGAACAGCTTTGCCTGCAGTCACGCTTCTCAGGAACACAAAAGCCCATTACTGGAGCTCAGCCCTCAAGTTATCAGCAGCTTCAATCCTTTTCAGCCAACAAGTCCACTTACAATATGGAGTTCAATTTGTGGATTGTGTTCCTGTGTGAAAGACTTCACAGAGACTCAAGGATATCACGTCTGTGATGAAGAGCTGCGTCAACATTTCTGCCCTCGACTTACGTCCAGCTGATGAAGCAACACGTTCCCTGCATGTGATCAGAGACCACACGCCTCGGCTACAGGGGACTCAAGCATGACGGCGTCCAAGTGTTCCAGGCTTTATCAAAACTCGTGCTGTTTGCTGAGATCAGGCCCGTCTTCAGGAGCTGCCCCCCCCCCCCCCCCCGCCCCCCAAGACAAACTTTGTTGTTTTGTACAATTTAGGTGGTGTGATGTTTACCTGAAAATTCGCAGTGACATATGGAGAGGTCAGACCATGTGATGGGGGAGGGGCTTCTGTTGTTTCACACACAGGCGTGCAGAAGTGTCATCAACACTCACACTCCTATTGAAGCTTCTCACACAGGCAACGGGACAGAAGGGAGGAGGAGAGGAGAGAGGAGGTGGAGGAGGAGAAGAAGAGGAGAGGAGGTGGAGGAGGAGAGGAGAGGTGGAGAAGAAGAGAGGTGGAGGAGAAGAGGAGAGGTGGAGGAGAAGAGGAGAGGTGGAGAAGAAGAGAGGAGGTGGAGGAGGAGAGGAGAGGTGGAGAAGAGGAGAGGAGAGGAGGTGGAGGAGAAGAGGAGAGGAGGAGAAGAAGAGGAGAAAAAGTGGAGAAGAGGGGAGGAGGAAAAGAAGAGAGGTGGAGGAGAAGAGGAGGCCAAGAAGAGGAGAGAGGGGGTGGAGGAGAAGAGGTGGAGGAGAAGAGGAGGGGTGGAGGAGAAGAGAGGAGAGGAGGTGGAGGAGAAGAGGAGGGGTGGAGGAGAAGAGGAGAGGTGGAGGAGAAGAGGAGAGGTGGAGGAGAAGAGGAGAGGAGGGGTGGAGGAGAAAAGGAGAGGAGGAAAGGTGGAGGAGAAGAGGAGAGGTGGAGGAGAAGAGGAGAGGAGGGGTGGAGGAGAAAGGAGAGGTGGAGGAGAAGAGGAAAGGTGGAGGAGAAGAGGAGAGGTGGAGGAGAAGAGGAGGGGTGGAGGAGAAGAGGAGGGGTGGAGGAGAGAAGGAGGAGAGGTGGAGGAGAAGAGGAGAGGTGGAGGAGACGAGGAGAGGTGGAGGAAAAGAGGAGGGGTGGAGGAGAAGAGGAGGGGTGGAGGAGAAGAGGAGAGGTGGAGGAGACGAGGAGGGGTGGAGGAGAAGAGGAGGGGTGGAGGAGAGAAGGAGGAGAGGTGGAGGAGAAGAGGAGAGGTGGAGGAGACGAGGAGAGGTGGAGGAAAAGAGGAGGGGTGGAGGAGAAGAGGAGGGGTGGAGGAGAAGAGGAGAGGTGGAGGAGACGAGGAGAGGTGGAGGAAAAGAGGAGAGGTGGAGGAGACGAGGAGAGGTGGAGGAGAAGAGGAAAGGTGGAGGAGAGGAGGAGAGGTGGAGGAGACGAGGAGAGGTGGAGGAGAAGAGGAGAGGTGGAGGAGAGGAGGAGAGGTGGAGGAGAGGAGAAGGGGTGGAGGAGAGGTGGAGGAGAGGAGGAGAGGTGGAGGAGAGGAGGAGGGGTGGAGGAGAAGAGGAGAGGTGGAGGAGAGGAGGAAAGGTGGAGGAGAAGAGGAGGGGTGGAGGAGAAGAGGAAAGGTGGAGGAGAAGAGGAGGGGTGGAGGAGAAGAGGAGAGGTGGAGGAAAAGAGGAGAGGTGGAGGAAAAGAGGAGAGGTGGAGGAGAGGAGGAGGGGTGGAGGAGAAGAGGAAAGGTGGAGGAGAAGAGGAGGGGTGGAGGAGAGGAGGAGGGGTGGAGGAGAAGAGGAAAGGTGGAGGAGAAGAGGAGGGGTGGAGGAGAAGAGGAAAGGTGGAGGAGAAGAGGAGGGGTGGAGGAGAAAAGGAAGGTGGAGGAGAAGAGGAGAGGTGGAGGAGAGGAGGAGGGGTGGAGGAGAAGAGGAAAGGTGGAGGAGAAGAGGAGAGGTGGAGGAGTAGAGGAAAGGTGGAGGAGAAGAGGAGGGGTGGAGGAGAAAAGGAAAGGTGGAGGAGAGGAGGAGAGGTGGAGGAGAAGAGGAGGGGTGGAGGAAAAGAGGAGAGGTGGAGGAGAAGAGGAGAGGTGGAGGAGAAGAGGAGAGGTGGAGGAGAAGAGGAGAGGTGGAGGTGGAGGAGAAGAGGAGAGGTGGAGGAGAAGAGGAGAGGTGGAGGAGAAGAGGAAAGGTGGAGGAGAAGAGGAAAGGTGGAGGAGAAGAGGAGGGGTGGAGGAGAAGAGGAAAGGTGGAGGAGAAGAGGAAAGGTGGAGGAGAAGAGGAGGGGTGGAGGAGAAGAGGAAAGGTGGAGGAGAGGAGGAGAGGTGGAGGAGACGAGGAGAGGTGGAGGAGAAGAGGAGAGGTGGAGGAGAGGAGGAGAGGTGGAGGAGAGGAGAAGGGGTGGAGGAGAGGAGGAGAGGTGGAGGAGAGGAGGAGAGGTGGAGGAGAGGAGGAGGGGTGGAGGAGAAGAGGAGAGGTGGAGGAGAGGGGAAAGGTGGAGGGAGAAGAGGAGGGGTGGTGGAGAAGAGGAAAGGTGGAGGAGAAGAGGAGGGGTGGAGGAGAAGAGGAGAGGTGGAGGAAAGAGGAGAGGTGGAGGAAAAGAGGAGAGGTGGAGGAGAGGAGGGGGGTGGAGGAGAAGAGGAAAGGTGGAGGAGAAGAGGAGGGGTGGAGGTGAGGAGGAGGGGTGGAGGAGAAGAGGAAGGTGGAGGAGAAGAGGAGGGGTGGAGGAGAAGAGGAAAGGTGGAGGAGAAGAGGAGAGGTGGAGGAGTGGAGGGGGGGGTGGAGGAGAAGGGAAGGTGGAGGAGAAGAGGAGAGGTGGAGGAGTAGAGGAAAGGTGGTGGAGAAGAGGAGGGGTGGAGGAGAAAAGGAAAGGTGGAGGAGAAGAGGAGAGGTGGAGGAGAGGAGGAGGGGTGGAGGAGAAGAGGATAGGTGGAGGAGAGAGGAGAGGTGGGGAGTTGAGGAATGGTGGAGGAGAAGAGGAGGGGTGGAGGAGAAAAGGAAAGGTGGAGGAGAGGAGGAGAGGTGGAGGAGAGAGGTGGGGTGGAGGAAAAGAGGAGAGGTGGAGGAGAAGAGGAGAGGTGGAGGTGGAGGAGAAGAGGAGGGTGGAGGTGGAGGAGAGTGGAGAGGGTGGAGGAGAAGAGGAGAGGTGGAGGAGAAGAGGAAAGGTGGAGGAGAAGAGGAGGGGTGGAGGTGTTGAGGAGGGGGGGAGGAGTGAGGAAGGTGGAGGAGAAGAGGAGGGGTGGAGGAGAAGAGGAAAGGTGGAGGAGAAGAGAAGAGGAGGGGTGGAGGAGAAGAGGAGAGGGTGGAGGAGAGGGGGGGGGTGGAGGTGAGGGGGGGTGGAGGAGAGGGAGGGGTGGTGGAGAGAGGAGGGTGGAGGAGTTGAGGAGGGGGTGGTGGAGAAGAGGGGGGTGGAGGTGTGAGGAGGGTGTGGAGGTGAAGAGGAGAGGTGTGAGGAGAGAGGAGTTGGTGGAGGAGAAGTGGAGAGGTGGAGGAGAAGAGGAGGGGTGGAGGAGAAGAGGAGGGGTGGAGGAGAAGAGGAGGGGTGGAGGAGAAGAGGAGGGGTGGAGGAGAAGAGGGAGGTGGAGGAGAAGAGGAGGGGTGGAGGAGAAGAGGAGGGGTGGAGGAGAAGAGGAGGGGTGGAGGAGAAGAGGAGGGGTGGAGGAGAAGAGGAGTAGCGACTCTGAATCGTAACAAGTGAATTCTTCAGCTCTGTTGAGTTCTTCTCGTTTATTTCAGGGATCAAAAACAACTCTAAATGACCTGACCACACACACACACACACACACACACACACACACACACACACACACACACACACACACACACACACACACACACACACACACACACACACACACACACACACACACAGTGCTGCAGTAGATGCTGTAATGATGTCAGTGATAAGCTGCCTGCTGACACCAGAGACTCCTCTCATTGTCTTCCTGTCCTCCACTCTCAGCCTGCTGCTGCTGCTGCTGCTGCTGCAGATGGACCGAGACATTCATCAGAACCCACTGAGAACCCAACGGGTTTTATTGATGCCGTCATTACAGGCCTGCTTCCACGAGCAGAATGGTTTCCGGGTTTGAGGAGGAAATGAGGGGTTTGATGACACTCTCTCTCCCGGGAGAAAAGCAATTAGGCCCAGCAATGAGAGCGTAACAGGAAATGAGCTCATAAAAGATGTGAAAGACACAATGATTGAAAGGATATGAAGGAGAGTGTGTTCATAATAAGAACACACACACACACACACACACACACACACACACACACACACACACACACACACACACACACACACACACACACACACACACACACACACACACACACACACACACACACCATCCCTGCTGCTTAAACTTGACATTTTATTAAACTCACTGATAGTGACCAAAGTTGTCCATCACGCATGCGCACTGCTCTCACAGATAAAATCTATGTGCAGAAATGAAGAGAGCTCGCGTGAGAGCGCGCGCTGACTCTTGTCGTAAATCATCTGTGACGGCTCGTGGAGACTTTTTAGTGCTGCGCACGAAGCTCCGGACTGACCGGGCTGCGGGACGTTACCACGCAGAGTCTGCGCGAGGGAAACACGCTCGCACGGAGCGCGAGGAAGCGCTGATTGCACGTGATGGGAAAGTTACAAACGACTGTGACCACTGAGCGGAGGAGAGACCGACGCACGCGCACGCACGCACGCACACACACACACACACACACACACACACACAGAGGAGGAGGCAGAAAAGGAGTCACTCACCGAGCAGACTGTGTGAGGAGGCGCAGCTTGTTACGTCACGGTGTACGTTTAGGACGCTCTCACGGTTTACCGGAGCCGGTGAGCCGCGCGCGATGTGCAGACTGCTACGGTCACAGAAAGCTTCCGTCTTGATGCTCACTTACTCTTTAGTTCTGGCAAATGGAGCCTAATCTATCCAGGGGCTCTGTTCTGTGACTGACAGCAATGCAGCCAATCAGCGCCCGCTTTCGGCCCCGCTCGGCCCAATCAGAGCCTCCACGCGGAGTTGGTAGAAAGTGAGCTGGGAAGTAGAAAGGGCTGATGGCGACATCATGTGTTCAGAGTGGATATCCCTCCGCCCCGTCGTCTTCAGAGCGGCTCTACTTTCACTGACTTCATGACATCAGACCTCCAGCTGGGTTTTAATTGATACAATCATTTAATGATCGAATGAAGAGTCAATACATGAATGAACCAATCACAGCCATGAACGCAGACAAACGCTGCACAGCTTTTCATTCTCTGATTGATCCTCAAATTGAAAGTTTCTCCTGCAGCTGTTTGACTGCTGCTTCAGGTCCGGCGCACTACTTCTTCTGGCGGAGGAACACCGTGTTTACAGCGACAGTAGAGTGTGGCACGTGAGCCACGTCTGAACCCTCGTGGTCGTTCAGCAGTCTGAACCCTCGTGGTCGTTCCTTAGTCTGAACCCTCGTGGTCGTTCAGCAGTCTGAACCCTCGTGGTCGTTCCTTAGTCTGAACCCTCGTGGTCGTTCCTTAGTCTGAACCCTCGTGGTCGTTCCTTAGTCTGAACCCTCGTGGTCGTTCAGCGGTCTGAACCCTCGTGGTCGTTCAGCGGTCTGAACCCTCGTGGTCGTTCAGCAGTCTGAACCCTCGTGGTCGTTCCTTAGTCTGAACCCTCGTGGTCGTTCAGCAGTCTGAACCCTCGTGGTCGTTCCTTAGTCTGAACCCTCGTGGTCGTTCCTTTGTCTG
>NW_027636429.1:0-12500 GCF_947650265.1 Symphodus melops | reverse complement strand
GTGTGTGTGTGTGTGAGTGTGTGTGTGTGTGTGTGTGTGTGTGTGTGTGTGTGTGGGTGACCTGCTGCTCCGCTGCACTCTACATGCCACGTTGCCTGGCAACGCTCAGTGTCCATGGCAACAGATCCAACAAACGCCTCCCTCCTTTTCAGCCCGTCCACAGACTGGAGAGTATTTTTGTAGGCTGACCAGGAAGTAGCTTCGCCGGTGGCTCCTCCTCCTCTGTGATGTTTGTATTCTGGATCTGTGTGTCAAACACACGTTTCTGATGCTGTTGAGTTCAGCTGGATCATCTTTACAGGCGAATGATTTATATGAAGTTTAAAGAATTAATGCAGTGAAGTGAAGCTAACGTGATGCTACAAGCTAACTACACCACGGTCGGTTGATTTTGACGTCACGACTGTTTTGCTTCTTCGATCTAATCAGCGGTTTTAACAAGCTAGCTAAACGTTAGCTTAATAAGTTGTTTATTAACCTAATATTTACAAGAGCACGTTTAATGTCTCCATGACAACCACGGTAGTATTATTTAGCCACTTGTTATCGACCACCATTTTAAGTGGGGGTCTTAGCTAACGTAGTTTATCTGGTCTAACAACATCTCTTCAGCTTGTGTTAACCACAGACCTGATTTCAGTCTAAACACAAACAGACTTTTAGAGTTAGGAACCCACGAAGCTAACATGCTAACTCACTTCCTGTGTCTGTTAGGGGAGAGTCTATGGGGAGAGATGGTTCCAATCAGGGGGGCGGAGTCACAGGGAATCAGTCACAGGTTATCATTCCCATTCTCTCAGGACAATATGGAAGTACTTTTCTTTAAGGAAGTAGACGTGTGGGAGTGCTGAGGAAGGAAAGGAGAGAGAGTGGAGGAGCGAGGGAAGGATGGAGGGACCAAGCGAGGAAGAAGAGGTCACAGATAATGAAACGAGGTGTGGATGCTAGTTATCCTTTGATGTGTACCTTTGTTTATGTTCACTAACTTAATGAGCAGCTGATAACAGCACATCTCTGTGTGAGAACCACACACACATACACACACACACACACACACACACACACACATACACACACACCTTCACACACATACACACACACACACACACACACACACACACACACACATACACACACACATACACACACACATACACACATGCTGCAGAGCTCCACAGACTCTCAGACACACACACACACACACACACACACACACACACATACACACACACATACACACATGCTGCAGAGCTCCACAGACTCTCAGACACACACACACACACACACACACACACACACACATACACACACACCTTCACACACATACACACACACACACACACACACATACACACACACACCTTCACACACACATACACACACACACACACACACACACAGTATGAACCCTGACTGACCTGCATCAGCAAAAGTATGAAAGAAACCTAAAATATTAATTCTTTAGAAATGGAATCTGTTGCACTAAAAGAAAGCAACCACTAGAGGGAGACGTTGATCTACAAATCACCTGGAGCAGCTGACCTGAAGGGGGCGGTATATCTTTGCTGCTGCGTGTGAGTGCAGGATCACCTCAGGAGCAGCTGAAGTCAGATGTCATGATGTGGTGACCTCAGAGCTTTCATCTCTACTGTCTCACTTAAAGGTCAAAGGTCAATAAAGAAAGAACGGCTCCAAAATAAACTGTAGACCTGCAGGGTAAACTGTAGACCTCCAGGGTAAACTGTAGACCTGCAGAGCAAACTGTAGACCTCCAGGGTAAACTGTAGACCTGCAGGGTAAACTGTAGACCTGAGGGGTAAACTGTAGACCTGAGGGGTAAACTGTAGACCTGCAGAGTAAACTGTAGACCTCCAGGGTAAACTGTAGACCTGCAGGGTAAACTGTAGACCTGCAGAGCAAACTGTAGACCTGCAGGGTAAACTGTAGACCTGAGGGGTAAACTGTAGACCTGCAGAGTAAACTGTAGACCTGAGGGGTAAACTGTAGACCTCCAGGGTAAACTGTAGACCTGAGGGGTAAACTGTAGACCTGCAGGGTAAACTGTAGACCTGAGGGGTAAACTGTAGACCTGCAGAGTAAACTGTAGACCTGCAGGGTAAACTGTAGACCTGAGGGGTAAACTGTAGACCTGAGGGGTAAACTGTAGACCTGCAGGGTAAACTGCAGACCTGAGGGGTAAACTGTAGACCTGCAGGGTAAACTGTAGACCTGCAGGGTAAACTGTAGACCTGCAGGGTAAACTGTAGACCTGAGAGGTAAACTGTAGACCTGAGGGGTAAACTGTAGACCTGCAGGGTAAACTGTAGACCTGAGGGGTAAACTGTAGAACTGAGGGGTAAACTGTAGACCTGAGGGGTAAACTGTAGACCTGAGGGTAAACTGTAGACCTGAGGGGTAAACTGTAGACCTGAGGGGTAAACTGTAGACCCGAGGGTAAACTGTAGACCTGAGGGGTAAACTGTAGAACTGAGGGGTAAACTGTAGACCTGAGGGGTAAACTGTAGACCTGCAGGGTAAACTGTAGACCTGCAGGGTAAACTGTAGACCTGCAGGGTAAACTGTAGACCTGAGAGGTAAACTGTAGACCTGAGGGGTAAACTGTAGACCTGCAGGGTAAACTGTAGACCTGAGGGGTAAACTGTAGAACTGAGGGGTAAACTGTAGACCTGCAGGGTAAACTGTAGACCTGCAGGGTAAACTGTAGACCTGCAGGGTAAACTGTAGACCTGAGAGGTAAACTGTAGACCTGAGGGGTAAACTGTAGACCTGCAGGGTAAACTGTAGACCTGAGGGGTAAACTGTAGAACTGAGGGGTAAACTGTAGACCTGAGGGGTAAACTGTAGACCTGAGGGGTAAACTGTAGACCTGCAGGGTAAACTGTAGACCTGCAGGGTAAACTGTAGACCTGAGGGGTAAACTGTAGACCTGCAGGGTAAACTGTAGACCTGAGGGGTAAACTGTAGACCTGCAGGGTAAACTGTAGACCTGCAGGGTAAACTGTAGACCTGAGGGGTAAACTGTAGACCTGCAGGGTAAACTGTAGACCTGCAGGGTAAACTGTAGACCTGAGGGGTAAACTGTAGACCTGAGAGGTAAACTACTTCCACAACCTCTCCAAACATTCATAAGAACTGAGAACCTGAGTGAGCAGTGGAGTGAGGACGCCGAGTACCGCTTCCCCTCGTTATCGGTGACCCCCGATGTGGGGGGGTGGCAGGAAGGAGCAGGAGGACTGCTGACCTTCACTACTCCTCTGCTGGGAAAGTTCCAGGATGCAGGGAGGAAATCTCTCTATCAGTCCTGTATAAAGGTTTTACATCTCCGCTCTCTGTCAGGAGTGAGAGAGTCGAGGTGGACCGAGTTCTTTGGCCCAGATGTTTCCCTGAAAGGCAGCTGGAGGTCCCAGTACAAAGAGAACAGCTGATCTCCAGTGGAGAGCTGTGCTCTGTACAGATACAGAGCGCACATTGATCCAGGGGAGAGGAGTGTTTGTTTTGTTCACAGAGTGAAACCTTGTCTCATGTGTTTGTTGAGTGTCCCCGGCTGTCTCACCTGTTTGTCTTTTTAAAAAGGCTGTCTCACCTGTTTGTCTTTTTAAAAAGGCTGTCTCACCTGTTTGTCTTTTTAAAAAGGCTGTCTCACCTGTTTGTCTCTTTAAAAAGGCTGTCTCACCTGTTTGTCTTTTTAAAAAGGCTGTCTCACCTGTTTGTCTTTTTAAAAAGGTTGTCTCACCTGTTTGTCTTTTTAAAAAGGCTGTCTTACCTGTTTGTCTCTTTAAAAAGGCTGTCTCACCTGTTTGTCTTTTTAAAAAGGTTGTCTCACCTGTTTGTCTTTTTAAAAAGGCTGTCTTACCTGTTTGTCTTTTTAAAAAGGCTGTCTCACCTGTTTGTCTTTTTAAAAAGGTTGTCTCACCTGTTTGTCTCTTTAAAAAGGCTGTCTCACCTGTTTGTCTTTTTAAAAAGGCTGTCTCACCTGTTTGTCTTTTTAAAAAGGCTGTCTCACCTGTTTGTCTTTTTAAAAAGGTTGTCTCACCTGTTTGTCTCTTTAAAAAGGCTGTCTCACCTGTTTGTCTTTTTAAAAAGGCTGTCTCACCTGTTTGTCTTTTTAAAAAGGCTGTCTCACCTGTTTGTCTTTTTAAAAAGGCTGTCTCACCTGTTTGTCTTTTTAAAAAGGCTGTCTCACCTGTTTGTCTTTTTAAAAAGGTTGTCTCAGGCTCTCGGGGACGGTGTCTCTTTTCCTTTGTTTGTGTTCGGGCCGAAATATTCTGCAAAGAAAAAGACTGTTCACACACTGTTGAACTTGTTATCCAGTGCAGCCAAGCTGGCCATCTGACCCGTAAGAACTGTGTGCTGGGTACTGGCTGCATGGAACCGGTGCTGGTTCTGGAAGGACTTGTAAAAGACTGAAAGACGGATGATGGACAGTGTGCAGGACTTTAATGATGTCTCTGTGGGGGGGATGGAGAGCTTGTTATTATTGTTGATCTCAGTATTTGTTGGTTTTGTTGATCTTGTTGTTCTTTGATGATTTCTTCTCCTGATCATGTGACTGTGTTTCTGTCGTAGAGGAAAATAAAAGGATTTAAAAAACCAAACCTCTCCTCTCTCCTCCTCTCTCCTCCTCCTCTCCTCCTCCTCTCCTCTTCCTCCTTTCATCTCCTCTTCTTCTCTCCTCCTCTCCTCCTTCTCTCCTCTCCTCCTCTTCTTTCCTCCTTTCATCTCCTCTTCTTCTCTCCTCCTCTCTCCTCCTTCTCTCCTCTCCTCCTCTTCTCTCCTCCTCTCTCCTCCTCTCTCTCCTCTCCTCCTCTTCTCTCCTCCTCTCTCCTCCTCTCTCTCCTCTCCTCCTCTTCTTTCCTCCTTTCATCTCCTCTCTCTCCTCTCCTCCTCTTCTCTCCTCCTCTCCTCCTTCTCTCCTCTCCTCCTCTTCTCTCCTCCTCTCCTCCTCTCTCTCCTCTCCTCCTCTTCTCTCCTCCTCTCCTCCTTCTCTCCTCTCCTCCTTCTCTCCTCTCCTCCTCTTCTTTCCTCCTTTCATCTCCTCTTCTTCTCTCCTCCTCTCTCCTCTTCTCTCCTCCTCTCCTCCTTCTCTCCTCCTTCTCTCCTCTCCTCCTCCTCTCCTCCTCCTCCTTTCCTCTCCTCCTCTTCTATCCTCCTCCTCCTCTCCTCCTCCTTTTCTTTCATTCTCTTCTCCTCTCCTCCTCCTCTCTCCTCCTCCTCCTGCTGTCCCGTGTAAACGGCCTGTTCCTAGAATTTACAAACCCTCTCTCTTTTAAGTTATGTGCAAATTAATTGCTCCCTGTGTGTGTGTGTGTGTGTGTGTGTGTGTGTGTGTGTGTGTGTGTGTGTGTGTGTGTGTGTGTGTGTGTGTGTGTGTGTGTATGCTGAGCCTGACCACGCCCACACAGGTAAACCCCGCAACCAAACGCTGGCCTTTAAGCTCCATCCCGGTTGTGGCTTAATGGGAGGGCAGGTGGTCATTTTATTCATCTTTGTAAAAAGAAGATAAAGGTCGAGCTGCTGACTGAGAGACCGAGAATCATCAAGTCCATCAAGTCCATCAAGTCCATCAAGTCCATCAAGTCCATCAAGTCCATCAAGTCCATTCAAACCTTCTGACAGATCGGACCGTAAAAACATTGTTTTATCATCCAGTAAATCAACACTGCAGTCTGATTGATTATTGAAACATCGACTAAAAATGCGTTTTCATAAATAATGCTTCCAACAGGAATCACAGTTCATGAATAAATAATATAATAATAATACGCTGTAGATATTTATTCTGATTTAAAATATTCGAAGCATCAAACTGTAAACAGCTTTATTTATTTGAATCTGTTTTGATGTGAGAAACATTAAAATGTAAAATTAAAATGATTAAATCTGAATTATACATATATACAAATACATATGTTGTGAAGGACGGAAACAATGAGTGAATAATTAAAATGAGTTTCTGCGGATTCAAATCAAACGGAGAAATGTGCACGTGCAGTGCTCTGATCCAGCCTCGCGCTGTGATTCTGAAAATATTACATTTTCGTTTAATCCTCTTGATTTAATCTGAGTCTGTTTTAACGCTTCACTAAAAAATAAAAATATATAAAAAATAAAGTCCTATTCAGGCCTCGAGCCTCCGCGTGCACAAAAACATTAAGAGTGGTTTCCTCCAGTGCCGACATGAATCTCTCACTCATTAGCATTTATGCAAATGAGGTTCTAATTGCACGCGGAGTGACTGTGGCGTGGGAGAGATTTCTCTCCAGCAGCACGTCGTCTCGGTTCTTTGCGGAACAAAGCGGAGCTTGTGGTCCTTACAGGCCGCGCTGCCTCCGCGCAGCCCAGGCCTCAGCTCCGCGCAGCCCGGGCCTCAGCTCCGCGCAGCCCGGGCCTCAGCTCCGCGCAGCCCGGGCCTCAGCTCCGCGTGGCCGCAGAAAGAGCAGGCTGCTGGGGGAAAATCCTGCAGGTGAGTCCGGAGAGGCAGCAGGGAGGAGAGGGCCATGAAATATCATGATATTTTATATTATTACATTTTATTATTATATTATATTTATATTATTATATTGTATTATTATATTAATATTCATGAGACTAACCTGCAGAATGTGAACAGCTGAAAATATTTATGTGAAGAAAGACAAGTGTGTGTGTAAGTGTGTGTGTGTGTGTGTGTGTGTGTGTGTGTGTGTGTGTGTGTGTGTGTTTAGTGTAGCAGGCTCCTGGAGGTGTGGCTGAGTAAAGATAAAGAGTATTTCCGGTACCTGGACGACATCTTCGGCCTCTGGGACGGCACACAGCACGACTTCATGACCTTCCTGGACACCCTGAACGCACACGGCCCCAAAATAACACTCAAACACAACATTTCCACATCAGTAACAGAGTTTTTGGACACCTGTGTCTTCTTCTGTGCCTCTCGTGACCAGTCCAAAACACTGGCCACCAAAGTACATTTCAAAGACACGGACCGTCACGCACTCCTCCACCTGTCCAGCTGTCCAGCTTGAATTTCCCTCGGGATCAATAAAGTATCTATCTATCTATCACCTCGGGCACACGTACAGAGGTCTGATCAAATCCCAGCTGATACGCTTCCACAGAATCTGCACCTTCCCGGAGCATGTGGAGGAGGCCAGCAGCACCCTCTTTAGTTACTGAGGTTACAAACAAGACAGACAGAGGACAGTGATAACATCTCAGTGACCCACAGATGGAAGGAAGGAGGAGACTTCCATTGATTCAATATTCGTCTCTTTGCAACAACCAGTCCCAGTTCCAGCAGTCATTGTTTGTGTGCAGTCCAGGTTCAGGCTGGAGGATATTTTTGAAAGCCTTGGAGTACCAATCGAATATTTTTGACCAGAAGCCTGTCAGTGAAGAACAGGACCAAAAAGCATGAGACAGTGCACCTTCTGAAACTTTACACCGATCACACATCGGGGAGATTGATTTAACAATGCAGCTGATGGACAACTTTAAATGTCTGCTGTTTAAAGAACAATCATTGACTCTGACAGGTCGATCTTTGACTCTTCCCTCCAGCCGTCTGCTCTTCACAGTGTGTGCAACAACACATCATCAAAAAGATGCTTGGAGTCAGGAGGGCTCTCCCCCACATCGGTACCAACCTGTGGCGGGTCCTGAAACCCAACAGAACCGATCTATGCTATGAGCTGCCAGACCAGGAACGACATTACAGCAGGAATTAAACAGCACTTTTATTAAATGAATCGCGGGAACGTGGGAACTTTTAGCACCATATGAGAAGGAGTAGGTTCCTGATTAATTTCACATTTATTTAATTAATTTATTTTATGAGGAGGGACCTGCCTGCAGGGGGCGCACCTTTAAAACACCTTTAAAACTAATAAAAATAACACTTTCAAAAACGCCTTTGGCCTTTGATGACATTTTATTGGACCTTCTTTTACTCTATTTTACTCTAATTTTCTTATACTTTTTTATTGTTATTCAATACTTTATTTATGAACTGGATTGCAAAGTTTTAATAGATATACATGTTTTTATAAAGAATGATGTTTGATGTGTTGGTTTTACATTATCTTAAGCACTTTATTGTTTTTATATACATATGTGTTTTTGTTATTTATCATTTTAGCACTTATCCTTTTACTCTGGGAAATATGTGTATTTATTTTATATCAGGCCTTTTAATTCAGTTCAGTGCACTTAGGAATAGTATCTTTATTTTATCTATTTATATTTTATTTTCCACTTTTCTTTGACAACAATAAAAGTCATTTTAGCTCCTCCCTGGGACATGGGAGGTTAGAGCTCCGCCCACCTCTCCTGCACGGTGGTCTGGTCACCTTTTAACCAGATTTTAAGATTGTCTTAAAGGGTTTTTAGTAAAAACCTTGTGTGTCCTGTCAGCACCTGTACTCTGTCTCTGCTCACTTCCTGTCAGCACCTGTACTCTATCTCTGCTCACTTCCTGTCAGCACCTGTTCTCTGTCTCTGGTCACTTCCTGTCAGCACCTGTTCTCTGTCTCTGGTCACTTCCTGTCAGCACCTGTTCTCTGTCTCTGGTCACTTCCTGTCTGCACCTGTACTCTGTCTCTGGTCACTTCCTGTCAGCACCTGTACTCTGTCTCTGCTCACTTCCTGTCAGCTCCTGTACTCTGTCTCTGCTCACTTCCTGTCAGCACCTGTTCTCTGTCTCTGGTCACTTCCTGTCAGCACCTGTTCTCTGTCTCTGGTCACTTCCTGTCAGCACCTGTTCTCTGTCTCTGGTCACTTCCTGTCAGCACCTGTGCTCTGTCTCTGCTCACTTCCTGTCAGCTCCTGTACTCTGTCTCTGCTCACTTCCTGTCAGCTCCTGTACTCTGTCTCTGCTCACTTCCTGTCAGCACCTGTTCTCTGTCTCTGGTCACTTCCTGTCAGCACCTGTTCTCTGTCTCTGGTCACTTCCTGTCAGCACCTGTTCTCTGTCTCTGGTCACTTCCTGTCTGCACCTGTTCTCTGTCTCTGGTCACTTCCTGTCAGCACCTGTGCTCTGTCTCTGCTCACTTCCTGTCAGCACCTGTTCTCTGTCTCTGCTCACTTCCTGTCAGCACCTGTGCTCTGTCTCTGGTCACTTCCTGTCAGCACCTGTGCTCTGTCTCTGGTCACTTCCTGTCTGCACCTGTTCTCTGGTCACTTCCTGTCAGCACCTGTTCTCTGGTCACTTCCTGTCAGCACCTGTGCTCTGTCTCTGGTCACTTCCTGTCAGCACCTGTTCTCTGTCTCTGGTCACTTCCTGTCAGCACCTGTGCTGTCTCTGGTCACTTCCTGTCAGCACCTGTTCTCTGGTCACTTCCTGTTTGCACCTGTTCTCTGTCTCTGGTCACTTCCTGTCAGCACCTGTTCTCTGTCTCTGGTCACTTCCTGTCAGCACCTGTTCTCTGTCTCTGGTCACTTCCTGTCAGCACCTGTGCTCTGTCTCTGGTCACTTCCTGTCAGCACCTGTTCTCTGTCTCTGGTCACTTCCTGTCAGCACCTGTGCTGTCTCTGGTCACTTCCTGTCAGCACCTGTTCTCTGGTCACTTCCTGTTTGCACCTGTTCTCTGTCTCTGGTCACTTCCTGTCAGCACCTGTTCTCTGTCTCTGGTCACTTCCTGTCAGCACCTGTTCTCTGTCTCTGGTCACTTCCTGTCAGCACCTGTTCTCTGTCTCTGCTCACTTCCTGTCAGCACCTGCGCTCTATCACCGGGCCCTGCAGGGGTCGCCTGATGGGTACTAATGGACTTGGGATGTGGCACCACAATGTGAAGCGGTCTCCCGGTCCAGTTCAGTACCCGTGTTCCCAGGCAGAGAGAGGGATGGGGGTTTTGGAGTTTTTTTTGAGGGGGGGGGGGTTTTGTGCCTGCTCCTTAGCCCATTAGCCACCTCCACCGAGCACTCGGCGTTCCCAGGAATAGCTCATGGCCCGTCTGCCCGCGTGGACTCAGTATCCCAGCTCGGAGTAGAAACATGTGCAGAGAAAGAAACCCGTAACGGCACATTGGTGGGCAGAAGAGGGAGAGCCCCCTGACAACAGACCGGGGGCTGACAGAGTTGTCTCTTTGGCAGCCGCGCCTCCTATTGAAGCAGTAATTTATTCAAAGGAGATTTTTATCCCCACAATCTGATTATTATGATAATCAAGTGACCCAGACCCCCTTTTCTTGGCTCTTGTCTGCAGGCTCATGGGCTCGGCGGTGACAGTAAAAGCTGATTTTCACGGTCTTCCCCCCCCTCTGCTCACATTCCTCGACTCCTTGGAATCAAAGAGGCGCACAAAGAGCAGACTAGATGTGCACTCTTGATCCATGAAGGCGCAGAGCGGAGGCTGCAGGTCTGCACAGGGGGCTTTGTGTCAAACGAATACTAGTAAGGAGACAAGATTACACAAAACTTTTTATAATCCCACATGGGCCGAGACCGGCTCCAAACCACATCGTCAAAGAGTGACTCCGCACAATGAAGGGAGGAGGAGAGGAGGCTGCATGAGGAGGCTGCATGAGGAGGCTCCATGAGGAGGCTGCATGAGGAGGCTGCATGAGGAGAGGAGGCTGCATGAGGAGGCTGCATGAGGAGGCTGCATGAGGAGGCTCCATGAGGAGAGGAGGCTGCATGAGGAGAGGAGGCTGCATGAGGAGGCTGCATGAGGAGGCTCCATGAGGAGAGGAGGCTGCATGAGGAGGCTACATGAGGAGAGGAGGCTGCATGAGGAGGCTACATGAGGAGGCTGCATGAGGAGAGGAGGCTCCATGAGGAGAGGAGGCTGCATGAGGAGGCTACATGAGGAGAGGAGGCTGCATGAGGAGGCTGCATGAGGAGGCTCCATGAGGAGAGGAGGCTGCATGAGGAGGCTGCATGAGGAGGCTGCATGAGGAGGCTCCATGAGGAGAGGAGGCTGCATGAGGAGAGGAGGCTACATGAGGAGAGGAGGCTGCATGAGGAGAGGAGGCTGCATGAGGAGAGGAGGCTACATGAGGAGGCTGCATGAGGAGGCTGCATGAGGAGGCTGCATGAGGAGAGGAGGCTGCATGAGGAGGCTGCATGAGGAGGCTGCATGAGGAGGATGCATGAGGAGGCTGCATGAGGAGGCTGCATGAGGAGAGGAGGCTGCATGAGGAGGCTGCATGAGGAGGCTGCATGAGGAGGCTGCATGAGGAGGCTACATGAGGAGGCTGCATGAGGAGGATGCATGAGGAGGCTGCATGAGGAGGCTGCATGAGGAGAGGAGGCTGCATGAGGAGGCTGCATGAGGAGGCTGCATGAGGAGGCTACATGAGGAGGCTACATGAGGAGGCTGCATAAGGAGAGGAGGCTGCATGAGGAGAGGAGGCTGCATGAGGAGAGGAGGCTGCATGAGGAGGCTGCATGAGGAGAGGAGGCTGCATGAGGAGAGGAGGCTGCATGAGGAGAGGAGGCTGCATGAGGAGAGGAGGCTGCATGAGGAGAGGAGGCTGCATGAGGAGGCTGCATGAGGAGGCTACATGAGGAGGCTGCATGAGGAGAGGAGGCTGCATGAGGAGGCTGCATGAGGAGGCTGCATGAGGAGGCTACATGAGGAGGCTGCATGAGGAGGCTACATGAGGAGGCTACATGAGGAGGCTGCATGAGGAGGCTGCATGAGGAGGCTACATGAGGAGGCTACATGAGGAGGCTGCATGAGGAGGATGCATGAGGAGGCTGCATGAGGAGAGGAGGCTGCATGAGGAGGCTGCATGAGGAGGATGCATGAGGAGGCTGCATGAGGAGGCTGCATGAGGAGAGGAGGCTGCATGAGGAGGCTGCATGAGGAGGATGCATGAGGAGGCTGCATGAGGAGGCTGCATGAGGAGAGGAGGCTGCATGAGGAGGCTGCATGAGGAGGCTGCATGAGGAGGCTACATGAGGAGGCTACATGAGGAGGCTGCATAAGGAGAGGAGGCTGCATGAGGAGGCTGCATGAGGAGAGGAGGCTGCATGAGGAGGCTACATGAGGAGGCTACATGAGGAGGCTGCATGAGGAGAGGAGGCTGCATGAGGAGGCTGCATAAGGAGAGGAGGCTGCATGAGGAGAGGAGGCTGCATGAGGAGAGGAGGCTGCATGAGGAGAGGAGGCTGCATGAGGAGGCTACATGAGGAGGCTAAAGGAGGAGGCTGCATGAGGAGAGGAGGCTGCATGAGGAGAGGAGGCTGCATGAGGAGGCTGCATGAGGAGGCTACATGAGGAGGCTACATGAGGAGGCTGCATGAGGAGGCTGCATGAGGAGGCTACATGAGGAGGCTACATGAGGAGGCTGCATAAGGAGAGGAGGCTGCATGAGGAGGCTACATGAGGAGGCTGCATGAGGAGGCTACATGAGGAGGCTGCATGAGGAGGCTGCATGAGGAGGCTGCATGAGGAGGCTACATGAGGAGGCTGCATGAGGAGGCTACATGAGGAGGCTGCATGAGGAGGCTGCATGAGGAGGCTGCATGAGGAGGCTACATGAGGAGGCTACATGAGG
>NW_027636430.1:0-22008 GCF_947650265.1 Symphodus melops | reverse complement strand
AAAGCTGGCCTGTTGGGTTTGGACGTTTGGGAGCGCTCCGTGCACCATCCTACATCCTGCTCTGTTGTTTGAAGGGATTTCAATTTGTTCTTCCGTGACGGGAGCCAGACGCTGTGCCAACATTACAATCAGAAAACAAGGCACTGAATATAATGTAGCATTGCAGATAAGCACATTTGAATAGCAGCCTGTGTAAATCTCCCCCTGCAGGCAGATTAAACACTCCTGCAGCACATGTCAGCAAATAATGTGGAGCTGGTGTGTTATTTATCAGGTACACATTCTGTTCTCTCACTTACAGCACAACCTGCGTTAGTGGTTTCCAATTACAAATGAATACATGAAGGGTGCTGCGGCCACCTGCACAAGCCAGAGCTACAGGAAGCCCCATTGAGCAGAAACAAAGCGCCTCCTTCAATCCATCACGTCTCTCATTCCTGCAGCACCGAGCACTCTTTCAATCAGCCTCCGTCGGCCCCGTGTGGCTGCCAGGCTGGAGCCAACATGGCCGCACTCCAAGCTAATACATTTTTTTCAATTGATCCGGTTGATAACAAGCGAGAAAGTTTTCCCTGTCTGTGCTCCGGCCTGAGCGCAGCAGCACCCGGAGCTCTTCCACAGGTGATAGCTCTGCAGCGTCGTGTTGCAACAACCGCGATGGCTATCAGTGGAATTGGCTGTGAGATTGGCTCTCCACAGTGCAGCCCCCCGCGCCTCTGACTGAGGCCCTCAAAGCAGCAACACATCATCCATCAACGGGATAGCAATGCAGATAGAGGAGGAGGAGGAGGAGGAGGAGCAGGAAGGAGGGCAATGAACACAGAGAGTAGAAAGATGAAAGAAAGGAGAGTGGGAGGGGGTATTGATAAAGTCAGGGAGAGATAAGACTGAGTGAAATAGATAGTTTAAACACAGAGAGCAAGATAAGGGTGAGAGAAAATGAGACGACGATGTGCTGGAGTATAATGAGGCGGTGAAGAGAGGAGGAGGAACTGGAGGAGGTGGGAGGAAGATGAAGTGTGAGGAGTGAATTAGAGGCTGAGAAGAAAAAGGGGAGCTGGTGTTTGTTTGGAGTCCGTCACTTTCAGAAGCTAAGCAGTGAGACGGACGCTCTCCGAGGTGTCAGTGATTGTCTGCTTTCACAAACACAAAGGCTGTTTTCTTCTGTCGCCTCCAGCCGTCTCCATGGAGATGCTTTTTATATGTATGTAAGAAGTAGTCCACGTGTGGTCATACACGTCTTTGTACGCTGGCTACACACCAGATGGTTTTAAACCCATTTTCCCTCGTTCACAATTGTGGGGGGCGTGGCCAGATTCAAGGCTTGTTGCAACCAGGAAGTGTCCCCCACCAGATGTTGCCTTCTTTTACATCTTGTAAATCTGGCCGCCAACATGGAGTTCACTCTTTTTCTCATTATTCGTTTTTCACTACAAAAGAGAACGCACATCAGGTGGCGCCCCGCACACCGAGGCACAAGTCCTGCAAGCGGGCGCTTAGGGTTCAAGTCCCACCTGTCAGTCCCCGCTTTCTCTCACCCCGTCCTAATAAAGCCACAAACACATAGAAGACTGCACGCCATGTTTGTTTTTTCTTCTGAAGTCACGTGTGACCACGCTGGTGATGATTCTAACATGGAGGTAAACAGAATGACCCGTTAGAGCTCTAACCCTGGGATTCACAGCAGGGAGCCGTGTGTGGTCTGTTCAGAGACAGGCGGCCCCCGCGGCTGCAGCATGTCAGTGTCACAGATAGATTTCACATTAACGTGTTCTGGTTACGGCCTTCAGAGGCTGAAGGCAGGCCGGCATCAAGGTCTTCACACCGACAGTGACTGACGTGTGAGTACAGCCTGCAGGCTGTGAGTGCTGGATGCAGAGAGAGGCAGGACTGTGGACTGTAACCAGCGCTGAGACACGCCCAGAGTCCAAACAAAGTCCACAAACCAGGACAGCCTCATCACTTAGTTCTCTTCACCTTCAAACCCTGTAGAGACAGGAGGTCATCATAGAGACAGCCACACACACACACACACACACACACACACACACACACAGTTATTGTGACAGTAGTAAAAGTGGTGCAATCATCTTGTGGTTATTAAGTCATTACTGGGAGATAATTGCAGGCGGTTATTGTTTTTATGCTTCTTGGAGCAGCTCTGTGATGAAGTTTCACCGGAGACAGACGCAGTGTTCGGTCACTGTCACAGCCACGTCCGTCCACAGCAGCCTTCGCTTTAATGTGTGTGAGGACAATTAACCCTCTGCTAGAAGGCCCAATGGCTCTATTGTTTTCCTTATTATGGAGTTCAAGGTTCAAGATGTTGGAGCAGAAGGTCTGCAGGTAAAATGTGCCAAGTGGAAGTTCTCCAAAACAAAAGCTGCTCCAGACGGTCTGTTTCTGTAGAGTGAGTGCAGCTATCTAAGCTAGGTAAGATCACAGAGAACTACAAGATCACAGAGGACTACAAGATCACAGAGGACTACAAGATCACAGAGAACTACAAGATCACAGAGAACTACAAGATCACAGAACTACAAGATCACAGAGAACTACAAGATCACAGAGAACTACAAGATCACAGAGAACTACAAGATCACAGGAAGAACTACAAGATCACAGAGAACTACAAGATCACATGAGAACTACAAGATCACAGAGGACTACAAGATCACAGAGGACTACAAGATCACAGAGGACTACAAGATCACAGGAAGAACTACAAGATCACAGAGAACTACAATATCAAAGAGAACTACAAGATCACAGAGAACTACAAGATCACAGAACTACAAGATCACAGAGAACTACAAGATCACAGAACTACAAGATCACAGAGAACTACAAGATCACAGAGAACTACAAGATCACAGAGAACTACAAGATCACAGGAAGAACTACAAGATCACAGAGAACTACAAGATCACAGGAAGAACTACAAGATCACAGAGAACTACAAGATCACAGAGAACTACTGTTTGTAAAATCTAATCTTTATTTTTAAGTACATGGGTCATGGTTGTGATTTAAAGCAGCCATTATTAAATCAGTCAGTCCTCATGTTGCATACATGTCAAACATGAGAATACAAACTCAAACCTCTTTGATCTACTCCTCTTCTTTCTTTAGAGGACCATCCAAAAAGCCTCCAATAAACTTCCTCCTCTGCAGCCAGCAGAAATTTACGAGGCACAAACTTCTGGTCTCAGGGTCTGTCATATCGAGTGTCCTCGTCTTCAAGGCTGGGAGCTGTCTGAATATGCAGACAAACAGCAGGAGGGACGAGGACTGCTCTGGTTAGCAGAGAAAGCTCAAGCCGACCAACGACTGAAGTCAGGTGATAGAAAACAGACCAATGAGAGCCCTGGATTGGTCAGATATTAAACGGCCGTGACCTTGAGGACCCTGATTCAGGCCCTGTTCAAGGTTAACCTTCTGTTTTGTTCGCACATGCTCATTACGCTCCCAGTCAGCAGTCATAAGTGTGGAGGGGGACAACAACAATGGAGGACTCCTGAGTTCTGTTTGTGAAAATGCTGACTGTCATGACGAGTCTGCATGGGGGCTTTTATTTTGAAATTGACCAATGCGCTGCGTTGATGGATGGATATGTGGAATAAAGAGCATTTCTATGCGCTTGGTTAATCTCTATCCTGATCAGTTATGGGTGATTGAAGATGAGATTGGGTTTAGCTTCCATGATAAATACGTTAGTGAGAATCTAAAGAAAAGTTTCACTCTTTGTTTTTCTTTTTTAAAACACAAACAGCTCAGAGAGCGAGAGAGGAGATCTCTCGTTAAAGTGCTCGGGATGAATAAAGGTTAATAGGAAAAGGAATAAAAGTGGATAAGAGCGATTTGGTGATGCTTTATCCAGGCCTGTCGTCGTCTTTATTCAGACGCCTGCAGGGATTTAGAGGAGGCGAGCGGCTGCCTTCTGCAGCTATTACTCTCATGTGAGGAAAGTAATGAGGAAGAGAGTGGAGAAATATCCAATCGCTCCTGCTGTTTGTGCGTCCATATGATTCTCTCTGTGGTCCCTATGGATTGCACTTCCATGTGGCAGCGCAATAATATGTTGATTTTTAAATAGAAAGTGTATAAAGGGCCAGCAGAGCATTTAAGTCCACTTCCCTCCATTTTCTCTTTCCCTCAGATGTATTTGTCTGAGTCTGAAATGTGTGTATTATGCATGAAAAATATTCTCAGCTGCAGCCCTCCCTCCCTCCCTCCAGTGTTGTCCGCCGTGCTGTGTGGTGAATTGCACTCCCAATGTTATGGCCCCCCCCCCCACCCTTCTTTAGAAGAAAGTGCAATGGAGTTCGGCTGGAAGTTGTCAGCGTTATCTGCCACCCCTGCCTTTTGATCTCTGCCTTATGGGACGCAAGTGAATGAAGAGAAGTCATGCATAAACACGGCCAACACACACACACACACACACACACACACACACACACACACACACACACACACACACACACACACACGGAGGCACATTCAAACAGCTTCCTGAAGGTCAGAACATAAAACACGAGCGTCTCTGCTGTGAGACTGTGAAGCTACATCAGTTAACTTCACTTCTCTACTTTTAGTATTTGATATTTGATGGTGAGGACTCGTGTTAGTGACTGTGAAGGATGCACAGGAGCGTGGGTGAAGGGAGCATCACATATATCTGCAGACAGCGAGTCTCAGTGTGAAACAGATCTGCTCTCATTCATACAGTAAGAACACTTCAGACAGTCTATTTATCTCCACCTGAGCGCTCGGACGTTTGAGCCATCGACTCGGAGACTTGAGTTCTTGATGGCGGGACCTCCTTCTGTGTGCAGCACAAAGAACAGTGCAGTCCTTCCTGCAGGTCGGACATAATGGCGGCCCGATCAGTCGATCGTCGTATGGATTTTCACAGCGGGTGAAAAGACAGGCGGTGTTTTATCTGCATGGAGCGAGCACGCAGCGCTGACAGGAGCTCATCAACCAGGCAGAGAGAAGACTTTGAAAGGCTCCGCATTGACAACCACACAACACAACACCTTTTCATAAATTCAGCTGCTTCAAGCCCTGCACAGGCTGCTCAGCTTTCACACCAACCCTTCGCTGAAGAGGTCCGTGTGGAGCTGCCGACGCTCTGATAACTGCTCTAAAGACTGACACGTCCCTGATTGTTTCTTGGGTAATAACACCAGGTGTTGGACCTGTTTCCTGTCACCATGTTGGTGTTTGGCGGACATGTTTCCATAGAAGCAGAGTATCAGATTATTAAAGGTATGAAGGGGTTTCGTCCCGACGCTAACCCAACAAAACAACTATCGATGAATGGAGTTCTATCTCTGTGTGCCAAGGTTTCTAATTGGCTCAGACAGGAAGCATATCAACATGGAGATATATGCCAATCGTTGTCGAGTTTCGAGCCGGTCTCTAGTGGCCAGTCGAGGAACTGCAGTTTGCAGCCTGGTTCGTCACCATGCACGCCGTCTAACTGTCAGCAGTCTTTGCATTTCACATTTGACGGAGTGTCAGAATGAACCAGAAGTGAGAGTGTTTCACTGATAGCATGCACTTCACTTCTGCTGTGTGCTGTCATATCGTCAATAAATCTCAACTCGGGTTCTTTTCATTAAACATGGAAGTCCGTTTGGCCTTGTTTAGTCCCAAACTGCCTGCATCAATTTCACGTTTTAAAAGCAAACTTTAACAATCCAAAGTGAGTGAAAGCCAGCGGTGGAACAATCCTCCTATTAGGAGTAAAAGTGCAGAGCTTTGTCGACCTCTGGGAGCCAAACAGCGCTTCAAAGAAAGCCTGACCTTCCCTTCTTCTTCTGCTCTTCTTTACATCGCTCGCAGCCATCTCCTCCTCACGCCTCTCATCTTTCCTTTCTTCTTTAATCTCTCTTCCCTTCTGCTCTTTGTCCTTGTCTTATTGCACTCTTTTCTTTCCTCTTCATTGTCTGCACCTTCATCTTTGTGTAGCAGTTAATGAATTCAGCCCAAAACAATCGTTCAGGATCCCAAACTCAGAGGAGCTGTCATGTAGCTCGAGGGCGTCCGTTTCATCCGATCCTCTGGAAGCGTTTAAGAGTAACCGCACCTCACCGACGTTCTGCTTCTTCAGGCTGAAGTCACCCAGACCGATAACAAACAGCCTCCATAACAGTTGCTCTGTCACTATTCAGTGTCTGACTTGTTTTGATTGGATGATGTTCTGCCCGGCTGGCAGCCTCATGTCGTGTTGGTGCCCGGTGCTGTGGCCGTCCTCAGAGTTCCCACATGTAATGTTTTGAGCTACCGTGACAGCAGCTGGTGACATTTAAAAGCACTGACCTACAAAAAAAAATGCAACACAGAAGTGAAACCTGCAGTTCTGAAAAACCTCCATGAACACAGAACCTCTGCTTTACACTCTGTGGACACGAGAGATGTCACCAGATCAACGTCCACACCAGGAAACCAACGAGTGACATCACGGAGACTACGTCCATGTTTCATAGCGTCTGTCCAATCAGCTCTGTTCTTCTTTCACTGAACATGTTAATACAAAAACACACGGAGGATTACTGGCTGTCTGAGAGAGTCGGCTCACTACCTGGTGAGAAGGACCTTGCTGAAGGCGTGTCAGCAGGAGGAGGGTCACCATGGTTTCATGAGCGATGCCTCGTGTGTATGTGTGAGCTCTCACAAGCTGTTCAGAGCCGAGAAGCCCGCATGGCGGGTCGGTCCTGTCCTTTAATACCATCAGATCTGGACTGGTCTGGAGCACATCAGGCCTGGTGATGGAGACGTCTGCAGTCAGCTGCTCGACTCTGAACAGAAGGAAGAGCAGACAGCGTCCTGCTCTAACTCACACGGTCTGACTCTCTCTCCTGGGAAACATGACGGACAAACAGGATTCAAGATGTTTGATATTTAAAGCTCTTTGGTCAACCTGTTCAACGTGTTACATGAAAAACGTAGCGTAAAGTGAAGGAGGCAAAGTGTCTGGGGACTTGTTCACAGTCATGGTGACTAGCTTAGCATTAGCATTGTACTGAACTGAACAAACTAAAAGGAAGTTGAAGAAGCTACATTTGGAATAGACTGGGATCTTTTTTGAATGATCTTTCCTGCACATTGCTCCTCCATGTTTCAGATCTCTTTACAGTCTGTGGTTCTTCCAGGAAAGTTTTATGTGTATTGATCCAGGAGGCTTCTTCCTTATTGGTCCACATGGTTTCATTCAAACCAACAGGAGTCAGAGCGCTTCATCACGCTGCAGACTGGGAGCTCCTGATTATCCCTTCATCTTCTCCGGACTCGAGAGCAGATTGATTTCTGCTGATGACACCCACCAGGAGATTTCTTTGGCCTCCCTGAATGATGAGTCGGGTCCGACCTTGATGAGCTGCTCGCTTCGTCCTGATTAAGAAATCAAACTGTGGAGGGACAAAAGTTCAACCAGCACGAATGCTCTCCTGATTGGACGCTTCCTTCACTGCATCTGGAGAGAAGTTTGTGTTTTGTAGGTGAAACTTGAATGAAGTGTCAGAGTGTGAGTTTTAACGTGTTGAAGTCAGAGATAAAGAGGGACAGATATATGACATCATTCTGTCCGCTCGTATGCACGCAGCACGGGCCCGTGTCAGACGCTCAGAAAGGAAACATCCACAGTTAGGATGGACTCGAGTGGTTGCCATGGTTACTTCTTGTTTCTGCTTTTTGTTGGATTTGCAAACCAACAATGTGCATACTGGTCCTTCAGGCTGAGAGACGACCAACTCCGCCCACTGAGCCACAGCCGCCCTCTGCAGAAACATCCTATTCACTAACTGTTCGCTGTCAGAGAGCGCCACCTGTGGACACAGACCGTCACTGTGCAAACACTCATCAGACGTGACAGGACCAGTGTGGACCGGTTTGTGGAGGTGGACAGTCCTGTTACTGCAGCTGAAGAGTTTGAAGGTCGAGCCCCCCCCGCTGGGCCCGGCTCGCCCAGTTCCTGGGACTACAGGAGGTCGAGTCTCAGGGTTCAGCGGGCTGACGTGGAGCTGCTGCAGACCTTGGTCCTGCAGGCTGCAGCTCTGCCTCCCGGAGCAGTGAGCCGTATCACGCAGTCACAACAGTTCACCTCACTTACACTTTAAGTGCAGGCTGCAGCCGGAGAGCGGCTACACAAAATAAAAAGAGTTTGCTGTTTTTTTTATTTCTCCCTCCATTTCATTAATCTGCTCCTGACAGCAGCGAGCAGGCCGAGCGTCCGCGTTTGTTGTGTCCTGTTAAAGTGCTCTGTGGTAACAGAGTTAACTCCTACCTGTCAGGGACACGCCGTTTTGTAAGTCAGCTAACGGCTCTGAGGAGCTTCGGATATGGACTGTGTGCACTGTCGACTTCTTCTGAAGTCTCTAAAACTTTAAATTAGGTTTCCTGGAGCCGTCGCTACTCTCTGGTGTGTCAACATTTTTCCATTTCTAGGAGGAGGAAGTCACAACAAAGATGAGCCTGATGCTCTCGTCTTATTCAAAACCAAACTTTTGAAAAGTTAACGAGAGAACTGCTTCTTCTTCTGTCCTAAAAGCTTGACTTGTACTAAAGCTGGGCTCACTTCCTGTTTGTCACATCGAGCTGGGGAATCTCTGGAAGGGACCCTGGTTCAGAGAACTTGCAGTTCCTCGAATGGCCACTAGGTGCCTGCTCCAAAGGCGAGTGACTCCTTGAAGAGTTGTGTGTGATGAGCAGCATCAGGCAGTAATGCGGACGCTCTACCTTTTGTTTGTTATTTTTATTTGAACACTGGAGGCAAAACATTGTCACAGGGTTTGGGTTCGAGTCAGTCTGATTTAAAGCTCGATCGAGGTTCCAGCCCTCGTGGTCATGATCCGCCGCTGCTTCACACCTGGGGGAGCCAGACCTCCGGGGTAGACCCAGGCCCAGCTGGATGAGAGGCCTTCAGAACACAGCAGCACGACTTCATGGAAGGAACGTGAACGCGGGCAGCATTTTAACCCTTTGTTTTTAATTGATGTGGATTCAATTAACTTGAAATGACTTTTTCTGCCCCCGGCGTTCTTCATTTCTGACCCTGACTGCAAGCTCCTCCTTCCTGCTGCTCCTGATTCAGCATAAAGACCTTCACCTAATTTACTGTATACATAATTAGCATTCCTCTCATGGCACTCGGGTCATGTTGGTCACTGGTGCAGAGTTTCCATGAGTGGTAATTTATCATTACACGTTCAAATGAAAGGAAAAGAAAAGCTCCTGCAGGGCGTCCGGGTGGTGGTTGTTGGTGCGTGCGCCCGGTGGTTGGATTCCTCTGGGCGGGTGGCGTTGGTTGGAACCTGGCAGGTGTCATTGCTCACTCTCCTCCCTCTCCCACAGAAAGCAGAGATTGATCTTCCTCTCAGTGCAGAGCGTGCTCAGTCGTCTCCCACTGGGACTGTTCACCCTTAACAAGCTCCCGCTGCGATGTTTGTTTTTGTGCCGCGCAGCACTCACACACTTACACTGTAAATCATCCAATCAGCTGCTGACCCGTGCCTGTGCAGCTTCACAGCCATTTGTAGAACAAGGAGCCGTCGTGTTGGACCTGACACACATGAGCGAGGCGTACGAGAGGAGAGCAAACGCCACGCAGTCAAATGTGTAAACATGTTTGTGGTTGAATAAATAACCTCAGGCTGCATACTGATGATCTGGTCATTAGACACACTGTGGTTTTTCTCTGAATGCCTTCCTGGGTGCATGATGAGAGGAGGGAAGCCCTGCCTTGATTAGGGGAAGCAGGTGGGTGTGCAGCACTGAGAAGACAGATTGACCGAGACGAGAAACGTTTCATCAATATTTCAAAAACCTCTGAAATCAAAGTGCAGCCTTCGTCAGTGCAGATCTGCACGCACACACATTTACATAATGCACCGCACCATTTAAAAATGGCCCAGGTTAAACACAGTTCAAGCACTTTAATTGCATGTTTCTAATCACAGTGTTCAGTACAAGAAGACTCACATCCTCCCACGCAGCAGGCTCTCTAATGCATCCATATCCTCTCCTCCGCACTCACAGCCCTTCAGTTTCACTGCAGGAAGGTCATGGAGGCCTGGGGGGCTCATTGAGGAGGGTGTGTCAACAGTTCACCTTTCATTGTGTTGATATTAATCGAGGAGATATGAAAACCTGGGACGCTGGTGGAGCTCCTTTAAACACAGCAGCTCAGGCTTGGCACCAAAGCAGGAAGAAGAAGCCGACTTCTGTTCACACACAGCTCAACATGTCCTGAGTTATTTATTCAAAGAATGTTCAACCTGAAGCATCCTCCTCCAACACCTTCAGACTCAAAGAGGCCAGCTCCTAAAAACCAGATCATCCAGAGACTCCCGTGTAAAGACGCACATAACATCCAGCTGGTAGAGCCATATATACGCATCGACAACGCAGGCCGACCTCAGCGCTCCATGATGCTCAGTATCCAAAGATATAAAGCATTGAGAGGATGCATGCATAAATAAAACATGTGAAGCAAACTGTGGCTAACGGCTAACCTCTGTGGAGTCATCGTCACCTGTGTCTCCAGGGGGCGGGGCTGAGGGATGGGCGGGGCTGAGGGATGGGCGGGGCTGAGGGATGAGCGAGGCGTGGTGCTCCTCTGTTTGCACAGACTGTAAAGTCCTCCCTTTCAGACGTATCCATCAAACGTGTTTTCTTATTCCATCATCTGCAGGCAGTCACATTAAAAACATTACACCCCTCCTGCTGCTGCTGCTCTGACAGAACATCACGGCTCAGCATCCACAAACTGCTCTCTGATTTATGTAGATCTCATATTAAAGCCCCGCTGTGAAGCCGACCTCATGCATTATTCACAGAAACGACCATGTGTGTTTGTATGCATGCGTGTTTCATACTGTTGTGTGTGTGTGTGTGTGTGTGTGTGTGTGTGTGTGTGTGTGTGAGTCTGAGTCATCACAGGCACAGTGGATTACTAAGCAGAAAGACAGAGAGCAGCACACAGACAGACAGGGACAGTAAGAGTGTGTGATTCAAAATCACAGCAGCGCTGCAGACGCTCTCGTATTTTAACCTCATGATCCACGCCTCAGTTACAGACGGAAACGCCTGTTTTTGCTCTTTTATTGCTCGTTTACTTTCTCATTAAACTCACCAAACACCCGGGACTAACACTTCACCCAGGCGGATAAAAGACGAGTAATGACGGAAGATGCTCATCACATTTGCAACACACAAAATGAGACTTTGAAAATGATGCAGTGAGAATATCAATGGTAAAATCTATACGTTTTTATTTACTACAGAAACATCTCTGATGTAATTACTGCACCTTTGAGTTCTGAATTTCATTTGTCTGACAGCTTGAACCTTTTTCATTAAGCGTAAGCCGAGTCCTCATGTCTTCAATCACCTGTGTCCTACATTGTAGTGTTAGCATGCTAATGTTAGCACTCTGTAGTTAGCTGGTAGCTTCATGTAAGCTGACACAGAATGATCTATCAGTGAGTATGTTCTTCTTCTTCTTGACTCAAACAGCTTTTATACACAAGGGGAGGAGCCTGCCGTCCCGTCCATGTAAACACAGCTCTGACAACAACACAGCCAGCAGGACTCCAGCTTCTCCCTCACTGTAGACAGTCAGGACTCACACACACATTCACACACACAGAGAGAGACTGGAGTTATGATTATTGATGAGGAGCACGTCGATCATTTGAAGTTCTTTTATTCCCACAGCCGAGCATGAATCCACGAGCTCCTGGGTTTCTTTCCATCATTAAACTCTGAAGAAGAGCGACCCAGGCTCGCCTCCTCGTCCGTTAGAGCGTCACATCAACAACCACGGAGTTTAGTTTGAACAATAAAAAAACGACCCTGAAGGTGACAGCTGAGGTAACGAGAAGTGTGCAGCAGTGTGACGTCACGTGAGCGCACGCTGCGCCTCCAGCCAGCTCTAAACTAAGAGCGACCTGCAGCCTCATGGCTTCATTACTCAGACGGGCTGAGTGCAGAGACTGTTTACCACACAGAGACATGTAGAACTCAAACAAACTTGGTAACATGAGTCCCAGCAGCACAGGGATGCAGAGTGAGGTGTAAATGTAATCTGGTGCTGGGAGCATTAAAGATTGAGATGTGACCTTATTGTCGGAGGCTGGCTGATTAACTTTTCATAAATCAGTCAGCAGTGTCAAAAATTCAGACAGTGTGTGTGTGTGTGTGTGTGTGTGTGTGTGTGTGTGTGTGTGTGTGTGTGTGTGTGTGTGTGTGTTCATGCTGGTTGGACTAAACCCTCCAGCACAGACCGACACACGTCAACAAAGAGAGCGTAAAGAAAAGAGGACTTACTATGGTGAAGTTCATGACCTTGAGGATCCAGATAGTTAGTGCCAAGTTGATCAGGATCAGGATCATCAGCAGCAGGACGAAGAAGTAAAGGCAGCGTTTCCTCCAGCCGTATATTCCCACTTTGTACACTTGTGGTTTCTCTGAACTCTGGACATTGTTCCTATGAGTGCACTGTTCCTGGGTCATCTGAGAGAGAGAGAGAGAGAGAGAGAGAGAGAGAGAGAGAGAGAGAGACAGAGAGAGAGAGACAGAGAGAGAGAGAGAGAGAGAGAGAGAGAGAGAGAGACAGAGAGAGAGAGAGAGAGAGAGAGAGAGAGAGAGACAGAGAGAGAGAGAGAGAGACGAGAGAGAGAGAGAGAGAGAGAGAGAGAGAGAGAGAGACAGAGAGAGAGAGAGAGAGAGAGAGAGAGAGGATGTGAGAAGAGTGGAGCTGTCTGACTCTGAACAAAGACACAGACTGCTCCCGTCTCTCTGACAGGTTTACGTGGAGACATGTGAGCCGTCAGGTCTGCTGTGGGACCTCAGCATGAAGTGTGAGCTGCATTAGTGGAACTTCTCATTTGTCTTATTGGCTGCAGAACTGAACGATATAATACCAAGAGACCAACTGAGATGTTGGAGTGATGATCTGAACTCCCCTGCAGGTCAATCAATGCCAATCACAAGTCCCTGTTTATACTTTACACACGAGGGCAGCTTGAGTTTGACCTTCTCACCTTCATAAAGTCTTACTTGGCTTGTATGGAGGTGGACCGTGTCCGGGTGGAGAATGAGAATGATCTATAAAAATCCTGACTGAAGAGAAAAAGAATCAGAACACAAAGAGTTTCCTTTTAAAGAGACATCAGGCGAGTGTCTCTTTGTTTGGATTTCACTGAAGACAACCACCGACGCCCTCAGCTGAAAGTCACCAATTAACCCGTCCACTCACAGCGCTTCATCCTGGCTCTGTTAGACGACGTCACCACAAACGTCAGAGTCTCCCTGAGCGTCTGCTGAGGAAACTGTCCGCCTCTTTCCACACTAAACGTTCCCTCCACTCGCCCGCTCATGTCTCACTTAGTTCTGCTGTTTGTTTGCAGACTGTGCTCGTGACTGATGCTAGCAGCATTCTGCTCGGCCTGGTTCTCTTATTACAGAAACCCATCGGGCCTCCATTCTGGAACTTTCCGTGATTGCTGGGAGATTTGTGGTGCAGCTGTGGAGACAATGGCCTGATTATAACAGATGGTGCACGACTGAACATTAGTACAAATAACATGCCGTAAACATTCCTCTCATAGACTCCACTTCAGATCTGACCACACACTCAGTTTGGGCCCAATGAAAGACAGTGTAGTTAGCAGTTGTGTTGATTGATTGCCCCATAAGTGGTCTATAACTCCATTATGCCCCCTCTGCCCCATTGATGTGCAGATAGTGTCGATTAATGATGATTCTAATTGTCTGCCTGTGAAGAAGAGGAGGCATTGTTCACTTCACGCGCCATAATAATGGCCTAATAACTCTGCGGAAAAACACAATTTACTGTCGGCCGTGCTCCGGAGCGTGCGCCTCAGACCACTAAACCCAATCGCTTTTGACAACCACACACATTCACCACTAACTGAAACAAATGGCAGAAGACAAGGCCTCTTTGAGAAAACGCTGAAAGCTACAGACGGGACTGCAGAGCACCAGTCAGCAGAAACAATGGCATCTCATTGTGCACGCTCCGAGTCTCCTTCTTGGTTTGATGGGAGGTGCGCGGGGACGACGGGTCGTGTGTCTTTGTGATGTCTGTGCTGTTAGAAAGAAGAAGGGATTCTGAGCTGCGAGAGTAAACAAAGGAACCGAGCTGTCACCCAAATTAAAAGTGTTCTGAACAGCCTCAGCCTCGGTGCTGTGTTTTCCCAGAATAACTTTAAAGCACACAAACAGAAACCTAATTAATGTCACCTGGAAGCCGCTCCGTTCAGAGCAACCTGGAGGGAGGAAGCTGCAGCATCCTGTGTCCCTTTCCTGTCAACCATGAGCTCTAATGTAAGTGGACGACGAGGGGACTGACCTGCAGCAGCCATCGTGACTTACACCAAGAACAACATGCAGCCAATGGGAAGAGACACACTCGTGCTTTATTATGCTAACTGTGCCTGAAGAGGCTCTTCAGACTGCAGGGGCGCCGAAGGTGTCTGGACCAGTCGCTTCATGTCATAATGACAGGAGGTAATAATGTCTCCCAGAATGCACTGGGGGCCATCCTGTGCTGTAGCTGTGCCTCTCCCTAAGCAGAGCCATCATCCAATCACAGTGCTCTGACAGTGTTTATGTTCTCATCATCAAACAGCATGTAGAGGAGCTGACTGTGTGTGCGCTCATCCTTATGTTTAGTTAAAGCAGGTTAAAGACCTGACTTATTGATATGTTACAAGAGCCCAGCTGACTCCTTCATGAAGAACAAACAGAAGTCTGCTGAACTGTGCCGGGCTTCCAGGTGTGTGCTGGGCTTCCAGGTGTGTGCTGGGCTTCCAGGTGTGTGCTGGGCTTCCAGGTGTGTGCAGGGCTTCCAGGTGTGTGCAGGGCTTCCAGGTGTGTGCTGGGCTTCCAGGTGTGTGCAGGGCTTCCAGGTGTGTGCCGAGCTTCCAGGTGTGTGCAGGGCTTCCAGGTGTGTGCAGGGCTTCCAGGTGTGTGCAGGGCTTCCAGGTGTGTGCAGGGCTTCCAGGTGTGTGCTGGGCTTCCAGGTGTGTGCTGGGCTTCCAGGTGTGTGCAGGGCTTCCAGGTGTGTGCAGGGCTTCCAGGTGTGTGCAGGGCTTCCAGGTGTGTGCAGGGCTTCCAGGTGTGTGCTGGGCTTCCAGGTGTGTGCAGGGCTTCCACGTGTGTGCTGGTCTCATGCCATGTGTCAGCGTCACTTTACTGTTCAGTGACAGCAGAGCCCGCACGCCTGGAGCCAAATCCCCGGCACCGCGGCCTTCTTTAAAGTCCAACTGCCTCCATCTGGTCTGAGGGGTGCTGGGGCGGGTTGCAGCGCCCCCTACAGGCTACATAAGGCCACTTATATAAGGCCTCTCTCTGTACAAAGGCTGTCTCATGAACGACCTGAAGCCCAGTGATCCTCCACACACAGGTAACTCTGCACACCTGAGGGGCTGCTCAGAGCTTTAACAACTCTGCTCTTAATCATGAGACATTTCTCTGCATGAACCTCTCCAGCTGTGTGCTCACTGCTGAGACAAACACAAGACGTCCAGCTGCATGAGCCCAAAGTAACCCCGCCTGTTTGATCTGCTCTCTGGCAAATCCTCACAGAGCGCTGCAGACAGTGAGCGGGGATTAATACGCCGCCCCGTCCTGCAGCGCTCTCTTTTCTCTTTCCATCTGCGGACACCGGCCACCCTCCAAATATGGAGAGGGTTTCAGAAACGCCAGAATTCACCCTGGAAACAAGCCAGCGTCCAATCACGTGTTTAAGCAGGATCCAGATCACCTGACACGGCCGCTCCGACATTTGTTTACAGCACACAGTTGGATTATGAAAGAGTGACGGACAGCTTTTCCATTTCCTCTCTCCAGATTTCCTTTTTTGATTTTCCTCGCCGGCTCTGACAGGCTCCGATAAGTGACCCTGAAACTGATATGAAAGTGAAACTCTGAAATGAAAGCCATCCCGTCAGGAACATTTGCTAAGCTGGTTGCAGAAAGAGAGAGCGAGAGAGAGAGAGAAAAGCTTTGTGGCAGAGTTGGTGAGAAAACGTTGAATAAATCCTTGAAGAGTGTCGCACACTCAACGAGCCCTCTGAACACTGATGCTTTCTAAAGAAGCACATTTAAATATCAGGCAGCCGTCCACTGAAACACATGCACCTCACAGTGGGCGGAGTCTCAGGAGCCCTGACATGACCTACAATAATAATACATACAAAACAGTGAGATGGATGGATCAGAGGGAGGAGGCGGGTTTAGAGACGTGATGTGAGGATGGTCAGAGAGTCGATGTTACGGATGTCAGGTGGGAGGAAGCTGCACTGATTCCAGACGATGTCGAGGACCAGAAGAAGAAATCATTTATGAATCCATCTGATGTGAAACATGCTACACACATGCTACACACATGCTACACACATGCTACACACATATTTGTTCTGCAGCGGGACTTGAACCGATGACCCTCAGGTTCCCAACCTCGACAAACTGACATACTGCAGCTTCCATGTTGTGGAGCTTTAGTGGATTCATTCAACTTTACACTCCAACACATGAAGAAAGAAATCACAGCGCTAAACTTTAAGAGCTGCAAACAGAGCTCAGTAAAATGAGCCTCACAGACTTTAAAGGGTTAATGACAGCTTGTGTGAGTTTCACACACGTTACACAAAGTGGAGGGAGAAATGTCCTTGACCAAATCAGAGAGCTGCCAAGCCTCTCCAGGTGTTCACAGCAGGAAGTAGCTCACCTGTCAGTGTGTGTGTGTGTGTGTGTGTGTGTGTGTGTGTGTGTGTGTGTGTGTGTGTGTGTGTCCTTCTCAGATGAGTCTCAACACGAGCTGCACACTGAGCAGGAGCTTGGGTTAAAGTCTCACACCATCCTGTTCCACCTCCTTTAACAGAAGCATGAAGGTGGAGCTTCAGTCTGGGACTCAGCTGGTCTGTTTAAATACAACACGAGCAGTTTGCTGACATCATGAAGTCTTAAAGAAGAAGCTTCTGACTGAAGCTCGACTAACAGAGAGAGAATCATCCAAACAGCAACAACACCAATCGATCAGAGTTTCCTGAGGTTTATGAAAGTCTTCATTGCATGGTTGGCTTCTTCACGCAGCGCTCTCTGTGGATCCACTCATAAATAAAATAAACACACAGCAGTAATGAAATAATGTAACTCCGCTCTGTGCTTACAAACAGCTGATAGCTTTCCAATAAGCTCTCAGGCTGCAGGCTGACACAGAAAGAAAATGCTGCTTGGTTTCAAGGTAAATAATGGCCACACTCATAAGAGGCGAGGTGTGTGTGTGTGTGTGTGTGTGTGTGTGTGTGTGTGTGTGTGTGTGTCAGGAAAGCAGAGTTGAAGGACCAGAGAGGAAGAAAATAAGTGGCAAATTGGAGGCAAATCAAATCATTGGCCTGCGAGTCGTTTTCCCTCCACTGCTGCGGCTCGAGCTCGCCGCTTCTTCAGCCAACGATTCATTCTGAGAGCTCGAAGAAAACCCAACAGCCCGCAAACAAAGTCTGTCTCTGATTAGCCGGAGAAATGAGCTTTTACTAAATGTTATTGGTGACTCCTGATGCCAAATAGCCAGGCAGCTCCCCATTAGGACTTTTATGGACAACATGTGGATCGCTACCAGGACTCGAGGGCTGCTGCCAACCGACCGGCCATTACCGGGGCTCCAACACCTCCAAATGTATGAAAACACAAATGGACGACGGCCAGAGCGAGTTTATTGGCTGCAGCGATGAGCGGGTGTGGAGAAATGTTACAGGCTGAGTGAAAAGTTTCTACACGTTTTACTGACTCCTGTTTTTTATGTGCTTGAAAGGGGGGTCCAAAGTCTTCAATGCTAACAGTTAGCATGGCTGCTCCATCCTCTTTAACATAATTAAACCAAGACATGCTAACAGCGTACCCGTGGTTCATGCACCTCGACTGTTTGTCGTCTCGTGTTTGGTTACCCGAGCGAGGCAGGGAAGCTAACAGCTGTTAGCTCTCTGAATGAGTTTCTCTTTTCACCTGGTGTTTGTTGGACTGTTTCTCTGTGTGCTTCACGTCTCTCTCTGTGTTTTTTTGCATTACGTGTCTGTGGCCGTTAAGCAGGACTGAAGAGACCCCCGGCACACCTGAGTCCCCATCAGTCCCCTAATGCTGCTAACTGTCCTTTCCCTCCGTCCACGAGCCCCTGGAGCTCGCCTTTTATTATTTTTATGGTAGACGTGTTGAAGCACAAGGAGCTTTTCCTCTTTTTATATCCTCAAATAAACAACAACAGAAGAGGAAGTGATGCAGCGAAACAAACAACAGAAGGAATCTGATGCAACCGTGATGCAAGCGACCTCCTCCACAATGCAACGCCGTTCACGGTTTCTATCCAAACAGAAGCTCACTCACAGGGAACACAGACACTGATCACTACAGATACACACAGTGAGGGAGTGGGAGGGGCTTAATAGGTGATGATGAGGAGCTCGACGTGGACCGGCTGGTTATGAAGGACGAGGGTGATGAGGTCACGGGTGCGAGCAGCGATATATCTGACTTTACAAACTGCGGTTCCAAAATGGATCAACGAGAAAGAAACTACAAACATGGCACCTTGAAGGAGCAGCTGCTGCCTCGTGAGCACGGAGGGATTATTTCCTGTTTGTCTGTCATCACAATAACAACAGACAGACGTGCTGATGAAATGGCGCCGACGCTGTTGAAGTGTTGATGGTGGTGCGTTTAACATTCCTGGTAAATAAAGTTCATTCCATCGTCAGTCTGAGCCGCTCGGCCTTTTGTCCCACATTCCTGCCCCTCATTAACACCAGGCCACATCCCCGACACGCCGCTGCATTGTTGGCCGCCGCCGCTGCTGCTTACTGGCCCATTACAAATGAGAAAAGTGTGGTTAATACTTACTGTTACTGAAAAGGTCAGAGAATAACAGTAAACAATTTAATGAGTGGTCCAGGCCGCGCTGCGTCTGACAAAGCAGCTTCTCAGTGATTAAACTAAAGAAGAGACAGCAATGAGAAAAACAGGCTCGGGCTGCTTAATGCGTGCGTGCAGGCGTGACGCCAGGCCCGAGGGCGAGCCTGCCCGGAGGGCGGCATGAATACTTAAACTGCTTCTCTTCACTTCGGGCTCTGGTTCGTTAGCGGACGATGGTCAGCGTGCCTGTCGACAGCAGAGCGTCTGCAGACCTGGACCCGCCAGCGCCGCTTTGTTCATGACATTACAACGAGTGTGAACGCTGCTTGATAAACACTATGAAGGTTAGGACGGAGCGTTTGTTTGGTGCCTGAAGGTGAAAGATGCAGACGTGTCACTTTAAATCCCCGTCCTACGGGGGGGGGTCTTTAAAATGTCTCCTTCAGCTGGAAGGCTGCTCTTTAAAAACACGCCTCACACAAACACAGATGATTAAACTTCATCTGCAGGAGTTAATGTTGGGGGGAAATCTCCTGACTCGCACTCTTTAAAGTCGATGGTTTCAGGTTGTTTTTTAAACGGCGTTATGTGAGCGATGTCTCTGCCTGCAGCTCCCAAACTTTAACTTTATTCATCTTTGTTTTCTTGGTTAAACTTTTAAAATGTGAATGACCTTTGACCTGCATCACGTGTGTCAGCACGCTCTGGGGTCCCAGAGAGGAGGAGCCACAGCGTGCTGCCTCCTGTATGTAAAACACTGCTGCAGGTGGTGGTCCAGAGGACAGAGACCCTCAGTCCGGAGCGAGGGGAAGGGTTGCACGTCACATCAGCTCAACATATTCAAAGTTTACCGTTTGAGGAGGAAACCTCCCTAATGTTGAGGCGCTACCGTTAGCATGACATTATTCATGTGTCAGGGAGAAGGATCTGAGTTTGGGAGAATAAAGAAAGCAGGATGATGATTCACATGAATGAATGTTCTGTTCTCACCACAGGTGGTCCTGATGAGGACATGAGACCCTGCAGCACATCGGCCTCTCTCTCTCTGGGCTCACCTGCACAGCAAACACACATGCTACATGTGTGCTACATGCTACAGAGCAAGTGAGGGGGGGTCAAAGCAGCTCCCCTAACCCATCTCATCCAGTATCTCGTCCCTCGTAGCATCAAGCGTGTCTGCACACGTCTACCTTTCTGCTGCGAAGCTTCTGACCTCCAGGCCGTATTCCACAAGCTTTCATCAACTCCCATCTTTAATGTCAGCTGTTAGAGCTCCTTTATCATCCACATCCGCTCCCAGTCTGGATCCACCCCCCCCCCCCCCCCCCCCCCCCCATTAAAGAGAGAGAGGAGGAGGATCTGATCCAGATCCTCAGGAAGTGCTGATATAATGGCAGAATTTAGAGAGGAGGCAGATAAAGATGAGGAGTCTCAGCGCCTGGAAGACGCTCGCTCATAGCTGGAAAAACACAATGGCCTTAGATTGTACCATTTCCCTCCGGATTTCCAACTTTGTCTCTGTCGGCTGTCAGAAAGCAGAGACAGAGACTTCTAAAGGAACATCGACACGTCTCAACTCCTTTAGAGGACGCTCGGTTCGCACTAAACAATAAGAAGACTGGGGTTCAGATGGGTTTTACATTTACAGAGAAGCTTTGCGTGCTGTGGAGATCAGGTGCTCATCATCTGTCTGCTTGTGTTTGTTTTCAGGTCGTATTAAAACGACAGACTCATCAATCTGCTGCTTTTAACGAGCAGAGCTTCTCTGCTGCTGTCTGTCAAAGTGAATCAAACATGTAAACACGCTGCTGTGCTATCATCGTCTCCTCTGTAAAACCAAACACGCCCTCCTGCTCGCTGCACACACTCCTCAACTCTGATTGGCTGAGAAATATCAGGAGTCTGGGTCCTGACTTTTTGGGTGCTGATGCTGGACTAGCTCGTCCTTACACGACCTGGCGCCGCTGCACAAGTCAACCTGTGAGGGTGTGGTCTCTACCATGTGTGTTACTGTGACTTTAAGAGTCTTCAACATGGAAAGAGGATTTGAAAACGTGTCGGTCAGATAAATAAGACGACCTGGTGTTTGTGTGAGAGAGCTGTAAAGAGTTCTCTTCCCTCAGAGCGCCACAGTGACAGGTCAGCGCCGGGCTGCTCGCCCTTTTCCCAGGAGAGAGAGACAGTGATTCTAAATTGCTTGACTCTCTCTCCCCCTATCTCTCCCTCGTCCCTCCCCCTCGCTGTGAGAGGCTAACATCTTCATCATAATTGTGTCATGAGCCACAGACCCTGGCCGGCTGAGGCTGCCTCAGGGGAGGTGATGGTGCTGAATAACAACAAGGAGAAGTTTGTTTGCAGAGCTTCTAATCAAACACAAAGAAGAGAAATCCACATTCTGTAATCACACAGTACAGTCACAGAGGTTTCTCTACATCCGGGTCAAACAGATCAAAGATGCACCACATCCTGAAACCATGCACATCTGATTTTAGGGATGGAACGGTAAGCAATCCCTCGATTGTCTGTCTCATAAAACCTGAACAGTTCTGATTGGCCAGAGCTGAAAAGCTGCTTTAACTGGTGAAAGCAGAGGATACAAACGTCCCTTTGAAAAGGGTCACGCTTCCTTCTTCACGTGCAACCGTGCTGCAGATCCCACTGTCTGCCTCTGACCTATCAGGTCCCAGCCAAGCTCCGCCCCTGTGTGAGCTGCAGCATGCCGAGCAGCAAGACACGCTGAGTGCACGCTCCCGTGCGTGCACGGGAGGCTTCGGTTCATTTAATGAATTCATCGGCGAGGCCCTGATGAGCGTGCAGAAGCTTTCTCTGAACTTACAAAAAAACACAGTTTGTTAGCGTGGGGGACACGTGATGCAGACGCTCTCAGGAGACGCAGAGAGCCGAGCAGACAGAGGAGGTCTGCTGGATGAGACACTCCCCAGGTGCTGCGAGCAAAGAGGGGCTTCACTCACTTCACAGCACAGAGGGAACCAGAGCTAGCAGATAGAAAAACCTTCAGCACTATTCTCATCTTTAAATTCTGCCTTCGAGCATTTCAAACCTTTATTCACT